>NW_019385259.1:214335-316879 GCF_000671375.1 Centruroides sculpturatus
ATACAGTCGACCCCCCTATAATTACGGTCCCTATAATTACGATTCCTATAAAACTACGAAAAAATATACGTATTTTGGAAATGTTGAGTCGGATTAGTTTAGAATCGATTAATTTTATGAAAGAAAACCTTTCAATCAGCCGTAGTCCGTAAACTTTACACGTGTCGGGCTGTGATTGGAACGACTCGTAAGAAATCGGATTCCTAAAAAATGAAACGTATCTATGATCTTATAGGGGGTCGACTGTACAGTATTTAATTTTGTCATTAAATTTATTTAAGTATGGAAATTTGCCTTTTCATTTCTAAATTTTATTTTGAAAAATACCAAATTAATGGTTAAATAATACGACACGTAGTAATTGTCAAATATTGAAACTATAGTGAAAATTCTTAAACGGACAGTACGTGGAAATAACGATAAACTAACAAATAATAAAAATCTGTATGTGGATAATTTGAGATATAAATTTGAATGCAGTTATTGAAGATAAAAATTTTATACAGGTAAAACAGAACGAAACTCGAATCAAGAATTAAAGAATTGTATTGGCACTCAAAATTAACCACCCTGCGCCGCAATTGCTAAACATTGTGGCAATAGTGGATGCGAAATAAATAAAAATACTACGGAAATGACTAAAAATGTAGCAACGAGTTGCGTAACTTTCCCGGGTGCTATAAGATTTTATTTTAAAAATAGTTCGTACGTAACGAGCCTTTTTCTCTTGTGTACAGTTGTGTATAGTAGGAAATAATAGCGAGAAACGGGGTAAATTTTGTATTATATATTTAAATCGTCGCAGTGAATTAAAACTTGCAGGAATTGTGTTGTTGCTGCTCCGACAAAAACAATACAGTAAAACGCAAACGTATTCGTACAACCGAATAACTTTGAGCTGGAAGTCTGATGAAAACAGATTTCAGTTACTATTGTTTTAATATAATTTTTTAATTACACAAGGAAACTTAATGAAGGGAATCGAAATTCAAATTTATAAATAAATTTTAAAAAATAAACTTAATAAATAAAAATAGTTTACTTAAATACAATGAATTCAGATTAGAGCAGTCCGTGCACTTTTAAGGGTTGTTTGATTCGAGGAGAAACAGTTATATTTTTCCATTGGCTCTATTATAAATTAAAATTACTATCCACAAATGCATTTTTAATGCTTTAATGTATTTACAGCGGACGATTGTCAACAAAAAAAAAATTATTTTCGGCTCATCGTTTGGCATTTGAAATGACTATCGGGACAGTTGTATTTATTATAAAGATCAAAGAAAAAGTACAAGCAACAGAAGTCTGAAGGTTTCTTACATGCATACACTATCCGTCCTTACGTGCCTTTAGTAATCTTTGGCGCCATCTAGTGCTTTACGTTGAATTCAAAATTATCCATTGTTCGTTGTTTCGTGTAATCATCGACGATGAATCAACAATTACGTCTGGCCGTAGCAATTTTTCAAGGTAGACTTATATAATGTCCATTTGATAATATACGAAGTGCAGTTTTGACTCTAACGTTCTGTACACCTTTGCAAAGAGCTCAGTCTCGACTCGACGGAGACAAATAAAACGGAGCAATGACGTATCAATAAAGCGTGATGGAAGAAAGGATGAGAAAGACGAGAAAGAAAAGACAAAAAGCAGTGCTGAGAAAGATAAGGGCCTCACACAGAGGTATAGCCCATGTTCAGACTAGAAAAGGAGGAAGAGTTGAGAGTGTAAGAAGGGGTAAGAGTAAGGAGAAGTAAAGTGAGATAGGATAGAGGGAAAAAGTAGCCAGGGTCATGGGACCCGTGGGCGCCTGCATCGCATTTATTAAATAATAACACAGTACAAAATAACAATAGGAATATTACAGAATTACATACATAGAAATATAATTACAAGATTGGTAGGCGCGACAATAGTAATTTGGAGTATACAAAAATACACGTGGGACAGAGACATATATTTACACAGTATAAAGAGGTTAACAGTAGGAGTTGACCGACAATGTCAGATGTAATCGCGGGTTACAAAACAGCTGAAAAAGTAAGGACAATAGACACAGAGAATACAATAAGTGGAGACAAGTAGACACAAAAGCGTACCTATAAAAGGTAGCTAAGTCCAATTAAGCTGATACCAAAAGATGCAAGATGATAAACACAGTTCCATAGGTAGTTGAAAATCCATCACCAACTATAGGGAAGAAACAATCTAGTAGAGCTTCTTGATATCAGCTGCAAATTTCTTCAGGGCCTTGAAATTGTTCTTATCAATAGTGAAGTCTTATCAATAGTAAAGACAAAAAGCAGACCAAACGTGGCGAGTGAAACGAATTTCTTTCAGACTGAAAGCGTGATCGTGAGTTGTAGTTTCATACTTTCACCAACAGATGGCGTTTTAAAACTGCAATACGTACAACAACCAGATGTATACAGTGTGGCTCTGCAAAAAAGAAAAAAAGACTTTTCTCATTTTCTAAAATAAATATTATGTCGTTATTCCAGTTTGTCTCGTTCGCATTTTTTTTCTTTTTCTGCTGTGAGTCTATAACTATCGTTAGAACGAAAACGTTGCTTCGTCGGCTTGCGCGTGCGAGCGCCGTAGGTAAAAGTTTTAATATATGTTTACGTGTCAGTTGGCAAGATTACGTGCACTCACGTTTTCGATAGCTCTCTTCTCTTTGTTGCATTTCGCGCCCTTCGCCTTCAATATTAATCACACTCAAGAAACACTAAAGAATGTACAGCAGCAGTTCTCAAACAAGAGCGTACTGGTACCGCTGCTTGAGAATTACTGCTCTACAACTCGTAGCGCTACAGTTTGTAGGAATAACCGATCTTCTTACGTAAGAAGGAATTGTTAATATCATTCTCGGGCGCAGCAGTGAAAAGGGTTAGAATAAGGTTAGAATAACGCGCTGATATAAAACATTTATTGGTACTGTATATAAAATCATATTTAAGATAAGGGAAGAAAGATAAAGTCACAACAACCCAAGCGAAAGCTGTTATAATGATAGTAAATATACTAAAAGAAAATATTTAATACTTTTACGGATGAATGTTGCAAGCAGAATATTCTTGAGTTCCATTTCCATAATTTGTTTATATCTGGAAAAATGATAGATCATTTTCAGCAATTTTTATATCTAACTGAAATGCAATTATTTCTAACATAGTAACTTTCCTATACAGGTATCACTCGTACAACTTATAACAACATACAAGTTTGTATTTTCTAAGACGTTCCGAGAATTCGGGAGA
The DNA here is from genome assembly GCF_000671375.1 of Centruroides sculpturatus. Classification (NCBI taxonomy): domain Eukaryota; kingdom Metazoa; phylum Arthropoda; class Arachnida; order Scorpiones; family Buthidae; genus Centruroides; species Centruroides sculpturatus. The sequence goes on from NW_019385259.1 coordinate 217,599, forward strand.
TCGTTTGTACAAAGTTTCACAATTTTTAACTGCGAACTCCGTAATTCGATACTTTTTTTTTATTCAAGTAAGCGCGCGTGTCATCTCAGATTTGCCCATGGATTTTACATTATTAAAATTTTCAATTTGTTTTGTGTCTTTCGTCAGTTTGACTTTAATTTGTTTTTTCTTTTTTACTTTAACTTTCCTATCAAGGAAGTGTCGTTCGAGTTGCTTTCAGACACTAGCATTTAAGACCGTCAATGTGCTTTGTTTTTATAGATTAATCTTCGTATTTAGTAAAGTTTATTTAAATGTTTTTAGGTGTTATTAAACTTTTTTAAAGATAGGTAAGTAGTTATTAGCATTAACATTATTCAATTATATAATCACCACCATTAATTATAACTTTATTTTAACGATTTACTAAGTTTAGAAATCCTTTATTGAAAAAAGTTTTTTGGAGGCAAAAATTGATATTAAACTTCTTTGTATCAATACATCATCTTGCGAACGGAAGGTTTTATTTCTTGCGCTGTATTCTAAAGACCCGAATAAATGATAGTCAGTAGGGGCGATATCCGGCCAATATGGAGGATATGGTAGTTCCCATCTTAAAAGAGGAAAGTTAACCTTCGAATGAGTAAACGGATGAATCTAACACGAGTCTCGAGCCAAATATTATACTATCAGCTCCGATTAATTAAACGACATCTTAGCGTCATCAACGGCTCACCTATGATATCACACTGGAACTTCGTCTCCAAACAGCCGATCACCTGATCATTTTCTCAGGCCTAAGGAGGATAAAAGGGGTTTCAACTCGAGTTGCAACACGAACACCGGCAGATTCTAATTATAGCACCCAGTCTCTCGACTCGCCATATTCCGGCGGACACCAGCAGACTCCAACCAAGTCTCCAGTCTCTCCATGTTCCAGAGCGGCTTTTCTTCAAAAATCCAGCCTTGCCATCAGTGGCGTGCCGTCATTAGAAGCGGAGGAAGCGCCGCTTCCCTTTATTTTATAAAAAAATAAATACATATTAATTTTAATTATATGAAAATAATCGCACAATATTTTATTATAATCGCATTACGTATCTTATTACAAATTTCTATACTAAACGTGAAAAAAAAAATAAGATCGCTATTGTATATTCGAATATTAGTGACGGAATGGAATCTCTGTATTGTCAGATTCCAAAAGCCAGATTTGCGCACGCGCTTTACGGAGCACCGACCTCACCCGGTTTAGCCGGTGGAAGCCTACGACCTCGGTCGATGCTACACATTCCAACGCTTCCAATTCTATTCGGGACCGGTTCCGGGCCGTTAGCCGCCCGCCCGCTAGATATTTGGCCGATTACGTGAATAATGAGTAAATTTATAACTTAACCCAACCGATAAGGATTTAGTGGTACGTTTTTACGATATTTCCGTATAGTTGACGGGAGTTTTCAAAAATCCATTAAAATATTTGATATTTTTATTCCGCTCTCCGATTTTATATTACTCACAGATTTCAATGTTACACCGGTGATATTACGATTTCGTACGTCCCATCTCTAAGCGGATGTAGAAAAAAACGTGTACAATTCTTGTATAATGTTAAAAAATTAACCGTTACTTCGACGGCGTCATTTACAGCTAAATTTAATGAATGAGAGAGATGCACCAGGTACAGAAAAGGCTCTAGAATTTATTTTTTTTTAATTTACGATTTATGTATCCGTTTGTCATAAAAATTTGTCTTTCCACTTTTTCCCGAGACTACAAATATTCGAGTACAAAGTAACCGGTTTCGACTTATTTCTACTTAAGAAGTAGTTAAATAATTAAGCGATTAGGGAATTGGGGACGTAAACAAAACCCTGACGAAAAAGCTGGAATATTACTTAAACAAAAGCTTAACCGAACCAATCTATAGCCGAGTACAATGGGGATTGATTTCTTCGAAATACTGTATTAGATGTAATAAAGACAGACATTTTTCCAGTTCGACGAGAGTGACCGAAAAGTTGTAAATTTTGGAAATTTCCGTGGACAACACCTGGTCCTAAAACGAATTAGTTAGAAAACAAAAGACGGACAATCTATTAAGTTTAACGTATTTAGATTTTTACAGCTATGATGAGAAACGTTTAAAATTTACAACAACCCCTTCGCGTCCTTTGAGATATACTAGTGATACGACAAAAGACGTTAACCGGTATCGGCACCCTCGGGATTTGGCACGCATGCACGCACCGCACACCTACCAAGATCGTCTCTGATTCCATCCACGAGCCACTGATAGGGAGCACTTTTAACTAAGTGGATTGTTTTAATATTTAAAAAGTAAAGAATATCTTATGCTATTTTTATGTACGTTTCTTCACAAAACTATATTCATACAATCGAATATTTTGTACCAGGTATGTATAATTGTATATCCATCACACATTTTATTTCACCAAATAAGTTTTTATAATTTTATTTTTAATTTTAGCCCTTATATTATGGCTAGCAATTTAGAATGTAATTGCGATATTGAAAATTTAGTTCAAAAAGTTTTGGCTCGAGACCTTATAATGAAAAAGAAAACATTATTAAAAGAGAAAGACCAATGCTTAAATTAAATATAAATACGTCGACAAAAAAATTTGTTCGACATTTTCGCGATAAAATTTATCAAAACATAAAATGGCTTTGTGGATGCATAAAAGTGCAAAAATTGTTTTGTTGGCCTCGCCTACTATTTTCAAATAAAATTAGTGTGTGGAATGAGATTGGCTTTGACGATTTAAATAATTTGAGTAAAGCTGGCAAAAGACACGAAAATCGTAAATCTCGCATCGAATCTTTCGTAAAATTGAAGCAATTTGGAAATCAAAATAGAATAGAATTTAACATTAGTACACGATATAAAATATATATTGAAAATTATAACGAGATAGTTACGGCTAATAGATATATTATATTTTAATTAGTAGATGTTATCGAAGCGAGAATTGGCATTTAGAGGGCGTAGAGAATCTATTAAATCTAATATAACAGAGGTAATTATATTGAACTCGCTTATTTATTAAGTGCGTTAGATAATCTATTAATTAAAAATACATTTAAAGAAGTCTACGGTTTTTACTGGCTTATCGAACAAACGAATACGAATGGACTCTAGAGGCCTAGACCATCACTGACTGATTGCCCCTGGAAGTCGGCTTGTTACAAAAACGCAGCTTCCAAATCATCGAATGTCACGGCACGCCCCTGCTTGCCATTATCCTCTGATGGCTAGAGTCGCCATTCTCTAGGCCAGGGGTGTCCAACCCGCGGCCCGCGGGCCGCATGCGGCCCAATAAAGGTGTAAACAAAACCGACATATGTTTTAATTTTTTATTATTTATTTATTTCAACGGCATAAACTCAGAAAAGAAATTTCACAAAGCCATAAACCTTTATTTATATTTCAGTTTTGAGTGGAAATGAAATATTTTCATGTACTTGGAGATGTGTGAATGAAGAAGGATTACTAAATAAAGCTGGAGTTGTGACTCAAAGGATTATAGATCCAAATTTGGTGAAAGGAGAGAAAGGACAAAAGATAAAAAGTTGTCAGAAAGGTTAAATAGTTCTTCTGTTAGGCAAATATTGAGTCTTAATTTTCCAACCTTTCTCACTTCTTTATCTTTTCTCTTCTTTTTCCGCATTTGGCTCTATAATCCTTTGAGTCACAACTCCAGCTTTATTTAGTATTCCTTCCAGCGTTGCAAGATTTGGCTACATTGCGCCAAATGTGGCTACTTTTTTTAGTTTGATGTAAAAAATATCATTTGGCGCTTTGGCTACTTTTTGGGCTACATATCATTTATAAATATATTAGTCGAATAAAAATGCACTTTAAAATGGTGTTTCGTCGCTTTTTATTAATCAGAGACTGAAATATTTGCGTTTTTTCAAATAAATGAATTTATCTATTTCTAAGTAAAAATTGAAAGTGTCTGTAGAAGTAATTTTTTAAAATATTCTCTTTCGTGATAAAGTTTTAATACTTATTATTATAATCTAGACATGTTAATCCTTAAATATACTTGTATATTGGGCCACAAGTATATATTATATATACTTGTGGCCAGTGGTTATACTCGAAACATTTAACAAAGGGTTCGCTAACAGAAAATTTTTCCTTAACAATTTTTTTCGCTCAAATGGTGCATCGGAAGGCTCTAGTTTAGTAGTGTTACAGAGTATAATACGTATATTTTAATATATTTTTTAAAAGAAACAAAACCACTGAGAAATGTTATATATGTTTAACAAGGTTTGGAAAACTGAAAATGTTATCAACGGGTTCGGCCGAACCTGTGCGAACCCGCTGAATATCACCACTGCTTGTGGCCCAAAACTCTTTGACTTCTTCCAATGCGGTCCAGAGAAACAAAAAGGTTGGACACCCCTGCTCTAGGCGGAAAACCCTACGCCTCGGCAATTTAGGACAACTTCTCTCTCGGCGAGGCATTCCGTAGTTTGTCAGAATATTTGAAAGCTCTCTCTTCTTAAACGTAGATATCATAGAACGGGAAGGATTTCCCCCGAACCTCCCGAGCGCCGTTCTTACGTTTAGTATATAGTTATGTTTCGTAGTTATCTCGTAATCTAGGTTTATGTCGTTTATATTAAATATGTTAGCTTGTTTAAACCTTGTGTCGACTCCATTTTTCGGATTTTAGACCCCTATTGACTTACCCATTGCACTCCCCGACTCGACAGTCGAATCAACCCTCCTACTCAATATTCGTTTACGATTCGCGAGTTAGGACACGACCTTTAACTATCCTAACTGTTGTCAGGTTCTGACGTCGGAAGGATCTTGCAATCCCGACGACAATTTAGCAAATAGCCATCAGTAACTATTAACTATTATATTTTATAAAATTTCAAATTTAATTTAATACGCTGCGGTTCGATTCCTCGTTTTAAAATAGCGTAGAAATGATAAATTTTAATTTTAATCGTAAAAAAAAAATTAAAGTAAGAAATTAAGAAAGTAAATGAAGCTATTCCTATTTAAATTTTTCCAATACAGAATTTTCTTAAACTAATAATAATTTTCTAAATGGACAGTGTTTCCGCGGAATTGTTTAGAGCTCGACTTATGATCTCTAAGTTGTTATAGTGTTCATTATCATCATTTTAGGTTTTCTTCTCGAAAATATAAATTTAGAGCTATTAAAAAAATTTCATTCAATGACGAAGACGGATTTTTAATCCGAGGGGTGGTTAAAACGAAAACAGTCAGAAATTGTTACAAGTAATTTATTTACACTCGCGTGACCAGTAAAGGGCGAACAAGGCTCTTTAGTCCTCTAGAGTTCGTTTGTATAATTATCAAAACATTAAACATTAGAATATTCATTTATATTTAAATTATTAGAAAGAAATGTGAAAATATTTCGATTTATTCTCAATAAACTCAATTATAATATGTAAAATTTGAAAACAATATTCAGGTTTTATCAATAATATTTCATTATACTGAAACATATTCCCTCGATTGTAAATTGTAAATGATTACTATTGTCCTTCCAGCATCTTGAATATTTAAAGATGTGTTTTCACAACTATTCATTAAAATCTGAATTTTTTTAAGCCCGCGCTAATCAATGCTTCTTCAACGTCCGTAGCTGTATTAAGATAACATTCTAAAAATCTCAACCATTCAAATCTTTCCTGAAACTTCTTATCATCGCAAGAGTTTGGTCCTCCCAATATAATTAGAAAGTAATCGGCGCAATCGACTATATTGTTATCATTGCAATCTTTGCTATATTCCTTCATGTAATTTTGTATGCTTTCTTCCGCACACGCTTTAATCTTTGAACATCGTTTAAAATTATCTATAAAAAATAAAATATGGATTAATTATGTATCATTCTTTTGAAAGTGTTGGCATTTCCAGTTGTACAATTTTCAAATATACTTCGGCGCGAACAAATACACCGTTCGCTTATCTAATCGCGCCAATTAATTTAAAATTACGATTATAAATTTTTAGTAAATATAATTATAAATTAATTTAATATTTTTCAAATTGCAAATTTACCAAAATCCTTCTTGGAATCGTCCCGTCCGGGTTTATGTCCATCTACCCAAAACGAATAACCTAATAAATACGGTCCACACAAAATAATACTTTCGTTTAAACATTGAAATGACCTATCACATTCAGTCTGGGCCTAAAATATGTAATTAAAATCTTAAAATAATTCGAAAATTATTATATGCGAGTATCAAAAATCTTTGAAGCGTGGCGCGCAAATAGGCGTGTCGATATTCACTTAATTCACATATTTTTACCTGGCAAAAACAATTTAAGCATCTTCTATCAAGAATATCAGGTGTACAGGAAATATTTACTGCTGTAAAGATAAAAATATATAAATAAATAAATTTTATTTTAATATTTAAGGTACTTCTATCCAGCGATATGCGCTGGATCGAGCGAAAATGACGCGTTGCGAGTGACTTAAACCACACAAGTACTGAGAATCAAACATTTCTTCTACTTCTATTAAATAATTTAGAATACTTAAATATTTATTTTAATAAAAAAAAAAATTAATACGAACAGCAATAGAACGGTCGCGATGAGTCGCGAAGGTTAACGCGCGACGCATCGCGACTGTTTAGCGCGACAATATTTAAATTATATGCTAATTTTGTATGATATAATACACTTCAACGACTCATAAACATATATAAATGTCCAATTGACGCTGTTTAAAGAAGATTTTACGATTTCGACTTTAATTTTATTGTAAACTTTCACTAAAACATTAAAGTTAGATGTCATCCTGTCTCCTACGTTAGAAGCTAAGTTTACAAGTTAGTAACTAACCTGTTAATTAATTAATAATATAAATTAATTTTAGAAATGAATATGAAATACATAAAAGTATATTTTCTTTTATTTCTTCAAGTAAAAACAAGAGGCTGGCGAGGCAGAAAAAATGTTGGAAGTGTGATAAACATATTCTATAGAATACAAATCAGCAGAGAAGAAAGTAAATATTGTCTAGTTGTATCGTAATTGTTTCGTAATAACATTGAACTTCCAGACTGGATATACAATTACTTGATAAGAAAAATTCATAATAGAAAGAAAAAACATTTATTTATATGTACGAATTAAATCATAAATAAGGAATACGAACTAATAAAAGATAATAAAAATAATAATAAATGAACACAAAACATTTGTATTTCTCAGACTATGAACTATATACCTACTTTTGCACCCCCCTGTATAAATTAATATCTATTTATTACTTTAAACCCCAAATAATTAAATAATTGTAGTAAATACAATAAAGAATCAGATAAAATTACTTACTGATAAGGATGAACGTTACAAAAAGAATTGTCTTGATTTTCATTATATTATTTAAAAATCTTTGTTTATAATTGGAAGAATATTATTAATTAATCTGACGTATATTTAATTTATATACGACTGATATTTAAAACCAAATTTATTTCATTTTGTGTCTACATTAAGCTACGATACCTTTTTCATTTACTCTGGTAAAAAGGAGTGTTGAAACCTGTTTGACGAAGGCTACTTTACGACTACTTTGTCTGTGACTTGCAAGTTCTGACACCTTGAAAACATATATAAATTTTAGTATTATTGTAGTTTTGAATTCGTAGAAAATACTAATCATTAAAATAAATATTTGACTTTTTTAAGTTGAAAAGTATTAAATATATACAGTACAAGTTCGTTAATCTGGCAGCATTCCGGTAGTGTTTATATTTTCGCGAAATTAGATACGTTATACGCCTTATAAATATTAGACGTGTCGCCTGGTAAAACGGTTTTAATACAGTTGGATAAGCCAATCAATGAAAGCTCGTTTCACATGAAATGGATTACACCATTGGCTCGCTTGTCCAGCTTTTTTAAAGCCGCTTTACTATTTGATGCGCCCATTGCTGTGTATTCTGTATCGAGGATGTCGAATTAACATACTTCTATACAATTGTTTACATATTTGGTTTCTTAGACAGCCGGAATTTTGAAACTATAATGTTTTAAAACATTTTTACGGTTAATTTAATTAAACTTTTGACGTCATTTGTACTAACGTCATATTAAAGTAACAATACTTTCTAATTGTTTTTTTTTCTTATTGTTTAAATTATTTTTCATGATAAAGCGCTTTTCTTCGCTCGATTTTGATACTTTCTTTGGCAAAATTTTTATTAAGACCTTCTCGAAAAAGTATGTAATTTATCTCTTTTTATTTTTATGTATTTAAAATAGAATAAATTGATTTCCGTTTCTCTATATTCACGCATCAAATTCATGAATATACCGAAACGAAAATCATTTTGTGAGGGTAAACCTCACGAATACTCACGAAGCGAATGCATGAATATTTGTGACGTTTACCCCCAAGAAATGAGGCTACGTGTAACCGTAATGTGCCACTTATCCATTTGTCATTTGTTTGCATTGTACACCGATAAAATTCATACGCAGTGCAGATTAGGCCATATTTCATTGACAATAAGTTACGCGCTCAAATGGAATTGTCCGACTGCCGCAAATGCGTATGAAAATGATTACTGACGTGCGATCGGACCACGACTATAATGCTACAAAAGTACAGTACCTTATTACGTTATTACGTTATTTATCAAATCCTTGTTTTGCATTTATTATATTTAATTTTTTCCTTCGAATGATTAAATTTAAATTAATTTTTGTTAATTAACTAATATAAGTGAAATTCTTCTGACTATTAAAATGTAGAATGAAGTATTCGAAAGCTTTTCCGAAGTAAATTCGTTATATCCTTCTTTTTTATTCTCGCCATTAATTTTAGTACAACTTTTTATAGAAAAATTTCAGATAAAAGTATTTAGAGCCCAAGTGGTATCTTTCTTATAAATGAAATCATATTCTGGCTTTTTAAAAAAGAGAAAGGTTGGAGTCGGAGTCGGACTAATTATTGAGCGACTCTGCCATACTGATTGTAAATGCAATTTAAGGGTACTCTGTTCTTGGTTAATAAAACTACTAAAAACTGGTAAATCGCAAGGACGATAATTACATTTAAAATTTACAAAAAAAGAAAACAAATTTATTTTACAAGAAGTTAACAGAAGAAAACAAGGGGGTCTCGACATTTTTCATTTCCCGACGTCCTTTTCACACCTACAATTAATCAATCAATAAATTCTCTTGTGACCAGTGCCCGTTAGAATCTGTTGCATTCCTTGTCAACTCCCTTTATGTTGTCCGATCCTGTGCGGCATGGTAGAGATCTCGGAGGTCTCTTCCAGTCTCAGATGTCATCAATCCATCTTTTGTGAGGTCTGCCAGTCCTGTTTGTACCATCTATCATTCTGAATACTAGGGCCTTTAATTCTGTTTCTGGGATCATTTTGCAAATGTTCCCAAATAGTTACAGCTTCCTTCTGATTACCGTCTGAAGGGTGGTTTCTTTAGGTTGGAATTTTCGATATATTTCCTCGTTTTTGACCATATCTAATCAATTTATTCGCAATAGTTTTCTATAGCAGTTCCTTTCGAAGGCTAAGATTTTTTTGATGAAAGATCCTGTTCATGGCTCACGTCTCACATCCACATAGGATGCCACTGAGAATGTAAGTCTCAAGAATACCGAGTTGGTTCTCGGAATGATTTCTCTTCTCTTCCAGATTTTGCCTTTCCTCTGTCGTTGCTTTTCCAGATCTGTCATATTTCGAGAGGGGTTGGACTTAATTAAGATTTTACCCATTAATAACATTTACAATTTTTTTTTAATAAAACCTGTCTCTACTTTCAAAATTAACCTTTGCCATTTTATAATATTTAGTAGTATGAAAAATTTTATAACGAAATCTCATAAAGATAGGGTCTTACACAATTTTATTTATTAATAGTATGATTAATAATATAAAAGTTATTTTTAAAATAAATTCTCATAACTGCAGGTAAAGTTGAGCAACTCCTTGCTAGATTCTTTTTAATATTTGTTGAACCAATCGCATTCGTTTCTCTTGCACATTTCAATCAAGCGTTTGTTGTAAAATACCACTGCTCGCATTGTGGACGTGGCCGATCTTCTCTTAGTTTCTACAGAAGAGGAAAATTTAAAGCAAACCTGACTATAACCAGACGTAACTGTTGATCTATCGTCGATAATTACACTAAACAATCGATAATTCTGAAGCCAATGTAAAGCATTAGATGGCACCAACAGAACGCAATGCGTTGCCTCAAATTACTAGAGGTCTACTCGTGTGAGGACAGATGATGTGTACATATAAGAAATCTACAGACTCATACCATATATAATTTTTATTGATCTTTATAAAGAGTATAATTGACTCGATAGTCAATTCAAATGCTAAACAAAGAGCCAAATATCATACTTTTTTGATTTGATAGTCGTCTGCCGTAGACATATTATAGAATTAAAAATATATTTATGGAATTGTGATTTCAATTGATAACAGAATCAATACAAAATAAGATTGTTTCCCTGAATCAAACAAGTCTTAAAGTCAGTGGGATTGCTCCAATCTAAATTCGTGGATTTTGACGTAAACTATTTTTGCTTAAGTTTGCTTATGTAATTAAATCATATTAAAATGAGTATAACTGAAATATACAGTGGAATCTGTTTGTAACAAAGCATCCATAGTCGGAGAGCCAGGTGTTGGAGAGTTCGAATATGGCTGCCATCGTAAAGATTTTAGTTTCCTCTTAATTTTTCGCTTTTTAAGAATTTTTTCTTTCTCCCACGGGAAAACACCAGAATAATAATAAAATATTTTAAATTTCTTTAAATTAATAAATAAATATTTTCATACTTAAATATCTGTTTGAGAGAAAAATTGAATAAAATTATTTGTTACGTAATTCATTATCCTAGTCTTGATCACGTATGATGATTAAAATAACAATCATTTGATCAAACCAGTTAAAGCAATTATCGAAATTATGTTGTATTGATTATTACTATCAATCAACATTATTTCCATGAAATTAAAAATTGTATTCAAACTTAATTACTTTTCGCGAAATGAGCGGCATACCGAAAACCCCGGGGTTCCTGGCACGCTGGTCTCCCGTTTTTATGCGGAATGCCGCTCATTCCGCGAAAAGACGGTATTCAAAAGTAATTAACATTCAGGATATTAAAAAAAAAAATTGGCTAATTACTCGTCGCGTCCGATAAATGTTCATCATAAACAAACTCCACATAGTATATTAAATTTGTTTAATATACTATGTGGAATTTCCTTGACAAATAATAATAGTAAAAATTAATTGTAAAAATCGAAAACGGCATTTGTTTTCTTCTGTCCGAATTTCCATTTAAATAAGTTGTAGATTATGTTTGTTTCTCCAAGTGTAGTACGTAACTGCGGCTAAATAATTAGTTTGGAAAAGAAATGGCGGCAGCTATTCGCACCACCACTCATTATAGGCTTTCTAGGCCCGAGTCGCTGATACGCCGCCCTGGTGGCAGAGCTTATCTCTAGAGCAGTGTTTCTCAACGGGGGCGATATCGCCCCCACGTGGGCGTTTTTCCATGTTGAGGGGGCGATTAGTAACAATTTATATTTTATGGGGCGAAAAACAATTTTCTGGGCGATATAGTAAAACATTATATTAAGAATAATTAGATATTTTATTCGTTATATCGTACAAAAATTAAACAAATAACATTATACTAGTCACTAATCTATTCGATGCAGTACGAATTTGGCGTTAGCCTTGGCCCTGGGCATCGGAATTTTGAAGTGAAGGGGGCGATACTACGTAACGGTTTTATTGAAGGGGACGATACTACGTTGAAGGGGGTGACGATTCGTTAGAGGTTGAGAAACACTGCTCTAGAGCGTTTGTGGAAGAGAGTTCTCCAAATTTCTATTTTAGTAATCGTGGTTCTGTTATAGAATGAGGTAAACTTGTTATAAAATCATATTTTATTGTAATTATATCTTTAAAATTTTTAAATTATTTTTATTTAAATTTTATAAATATACTCTGCAATATCAATTAATATAAATAAACTTAAAAATTATTTTCAACAATATTTCAAAATTAGTAGTTACAATTTTAATCGGAAGATGGCGGAACTATCTAGAACATATTTCGTTCTTTATTTCGGAATTCAGGTTTATTGTAATTACATTCTTTCATTCCTTTTTAAAAAATTCATAAAATTTTATAAAATTTGTTAAAATAAAAATTTTATATAATATTTATTTCTTAATGAGAAATGTCTCCAGCTCGATTTCTCTACTTTTAAGATGTCACATTTACGATTAATGACGTGAAAGAAATTGCCCTAAATACACAATAATATTTAAATATAATATTAAATTTAATAGTTTATGAGAATATCTATTACTAGTCGTGATTAAAAATAAAACAATGACTTCGAGGGCCCGCTCGGGTCAAATGACACGGCGTTGTATTTTGATCACAAACGACCCACTCGTCAGCGGAATCAAAATTTACTCCTTTTAAAACAGTGGTATGCTGATCCTAAAATGCTTCCGACGTAGTAGCCTTTTAAAGACGACGGATTATACCGGCATGCAACTCCTGCTGCCTCCTATGTTCAGGCCTTGTTTTTCATAGTCATCTATTGCATATTTCGGGAATTCCCGAGTTATAATAGAAAATCTTTATAACGAACCTTTAAGTGTAAAGCGAGAAGTCGTAAAACGGGATCTCTGCACTCGCAAAGCTAAAGATCGGAACGCTACGTTACAAAAATAATTTATTGGATACCAGAATGTGTCTCCAAACACCAATTACGACATTAATTATTTAATTTAATTCTAAAATTGAAGCATTATAATTATTAAATTATGAATTATGCAGGAAAATTAGTGAGACTTAAAAGTAGATTTACGGTGTCTCTTGAGATTCCAAACAATATAATTGTATATTAAAGAGTACGAAGCTGAACGGAAATAAACTTTATTCTGGTGTATGAATTTAGTTGCCATTTAAATTAATTATTTTTTAAACTTAATAATTGTGATGCTTAACAGTGTCATCTTTTTTCTAATTACTAAGATGAATTGTGTAATTTTTCAATTATATATAAAATGGATCCTTGAATGGAGTTAAGAAAATTGTTTTATTAAATATTTATAAGTGTATAATTTAATATCACTATTTTATCATTCTTTATAAGACAAAAATGTAAAAAAACATTGAATTTAAAATTTTCATTTATTATTCATTTCTTAAATATTTAATTGTATCATTTATTATAGTCTTGTAAATTAAGTTAAGTAAATTAAATTTTAAACGATCTAAATGAAATTTATAAAGATTTTTAGCTTTTATAAACTTTAAGCTTAAGTTTTTGTGGCTTTATGTCGCTCACCAGAGTCCAAACGGTCTTCATACCCTGAACGCTGGTAGTTCGGTCGTGGGTTCGCGCCTCGCTCGGACGGGCTGACCACGTGGAGTTTTCCGGGTTTTCTCCAGGTCTATAACGCCTAAATAAGTTTCCCTTAAAAAGGCATCCCCTAGGCAGATCGCCCAAGTGTTGCGTTGCCATAACTTAACAAACAGAAACTTTATTTTGCTAATTGCTCTCGTTCTTACATATAAGATGGTTTAAATTTTCATTACAGTCGAAAAACATAAATAAAACGTCATAAATAATACCATGACCAGAAATTTGTTTTAAAAAAAGACTAAAAAATAATCTTTGTAATTCAGTTTGATTCGATCTTGCAATGCTTATGCTTGTGGATGCGGACTACGGAAGATTACCCAAAAGTCAGTTTAATCGAAATATGTGTTAAGATTTTTTCAGGAACACCAAAATCGGCATGGAACAGTTACAAGTTACCTATCTAATTCATTGCTTTGAATGAAGCAACGGGAATCAGAATAATCAGAAATTATTCGTGAGGAATTTTTAAATCGTTAACAGCAAAAATTCATAACGTGTTCTTTCATTGATGTACCGTACCCACATCTGGCCGAATGAATCAAATCTGTGAACATTACTATTCGATCGCGGGTTTGCGCCTTACCAACGGTCTTATCATGTAGTGTTTTCCGGGTTTTCTTCGTGTGTCTAAAATCTCAAAAGGGATCAGTCCTCCTCCCAAATCCCTATTGAGGACAATCTGCCAAAAAGGGGCGCTTCTCTTTTGGCAGATTGCCCAAATGGTTCAGTCAATGAATCAATTTTATCTTACCTTTTCATTGGTTATTACAGTAATTTTCACTTTCTTATTAGAACTTATCCCAATGAATATTTATTGGTAATCAAAAAACTAGAATATAATTATACATTTAAAATTTTAATGCTATTAATCTCCCATATTAAAGTACTTGCTGTGAGCCCGGTTTTTCTGGGGCTTTCGAGGGGGTGGGCCGTCAATAGGTGTTGACTGTATATAATATAATCATACAATAATATAAACAATTTACAATATAACATATTATATTATATATTAGTCTTTCCTGGCTTCATGAATTTGTCTTAGCATTGTGAATTACCTAACAAGCATACATACATATTTTGACTTTTATGTACTGTAAAGTACAGTACATAGGTAACTATTACACTATAGTATAATGATAAATATTAATATTTATTCAAACAATTTGGTATGAATCAGATATAAAAAATAAAACGCGCATAAGTAGTTCTTTTCAAAATACAGACGATAAAATCTGAAAGATTTTAAAATAGCTCAACGTAGATTGGATGAAGACACGTTTGCTGTACTGTAATAGGTTAAAAAGAAAAGTAGGCAGAGTTATTTCCATTCAGTTCCTCCAATCAATTGCCACTATCAGCATTTACTCGTTAGTTTGGCGTCGAATCGCAAATATTAGTGAAGTGACAAGTGAAGATTTATATTGAAATTCAGCTCCCCTTGCAAAGAAAATACAAAGAAGATAATTAAGATTTGTCAAACTTTAAAATTATGTAAGACATTTTCAAAACTTAGTTCAAGAAAATTTTTTTGCACTACATTTTTTAAGGTTAATTTTAAGTTAATCTTTATTTTTATTTCATCTGCAAAAGATAATATTAGTTGATAATATACTTTGAAATTTTATAAAACATTTATCATTTTTTTTAATCCTAAATTTTCTGTCTTTTCCAAATATTAAAATAGAAAATGACAGCATTAACTGTCTTTAATGATTAATGATGTAAAAACTCACGACTTTAAATTGTTATTAAAATTTTTTAAAATATTTTAAAATATTTTAAAAACTTGGAGTTTTGGATTTTTTTATATAAATTTTATAATATAATTAAGAAGTTCCTTTTATATAATTATTAATAAGTCACTTCTTATTTAAATACTGACAAACGAAAAACTCTAGGAATCATCGTTCTCCACAATACAGAATAATCTTCGGAATAGTTTAAATTTTTTAGTTTTTTGTGAAAATTTTTATCAGTTTTTTAGCTTAAGTTTCGTTTAATATAGCATTTACGAGACTGATTATTTAAAACTTATATAATATTTTTATTCTAACTTATGAAAAATCTTTCGTCACAGTTATAAAATCATAATTTTCCTGGTTTTATTCCCGTTATCGGTATTTAAATAATAACTATAATATGTAGTAATCAATTAAATAACGCTTACGAAACATCTACCAAGAATGTGGTACGAGTTTTATGTTTAAAATACAGTACCAATAAGTTTATATAAATTACATTTGTAACGTTTATTAACTATTATACATATAAGATACATTATTAAAATGTACAATTTGTGATTCAGTGTCATTATTTTCTGCTTTAAACAGCAGAAAGTTGTTATCACTACGATGAATACCGAATGAAATGATTTGGTTCTGACTATTCGTTAAAGTTAGACGGATCTTAAAAGTCTGCTATTTCGTTAATCTGATTGGTCGAAGGCGTGTCTATTTATAGTGATAGGCGGGATTATCGTAAATTCAAATCCAATAATGATTTAAATTGCAAAAAAGTTAGAAATTAACACCAATCGCATGTAACTTTAAAGTTAGTGAGTAAGATTTAGCTTCCATTTTGTACGACAGATATTTTAGGACTTTAGAGTCCATTAAAGTATTTGACATTTATTTTTATACTTTTTACTTTTTAAAAATTATACAGAAATTTTCTCAAAACATTTTATAACTATTAGAATCTGTTAAAATAACACGATCATTATAACATTTATTAACTAAGGCTGAGTGCAGTTGAGGCATTGAGCGTTGGTGATTGGTTGAAGATCATCATTCGTCACAATTATGCTAATTAATAATAGGATGTATTCGTTATGTTAGAATAGTGAATCTTATTACGTCATTTCATACTTCCCCACTACGAAAAAGTACGAAAGATGGAGGATAGAAAAAGGTTTGTTCTAATTTTCAAGGAATTTTTTTCTATGGAAATTAGATTATTTCTATAGAACATTCGTTAGAATAGCTTATCACATATAAAGTGGGAACTTGATTTTAAAAAATATATAAATATTTATATTTATTATTTACTTGAAATCACAAAAATTCTATTTGAATTACGAAATTCATACATTTCTTTTATTTAACTGAATGTAATTACATTTTATAAGATGTTACGTTTACAAAGATTAAAATTTCATCAATATTTTCTCATATTTAACTCATTATATATACAGATGCTAGAGAGAAATTAAATTAAGCAGAGATTCCCAAGTTTATGTTCTCTTCATACCTCGATTTCTTGCTTCGCCACGTATTCAAACATTCCGGATATCAAAATTAATTTAAATAAATTGTCATATGAATAACTAATTTATAAAGTAGAAAATGGATTTATTAAAAATGAGTAGAGTTAATTATTCGAGAGAAATGTAATAAAATTGTTTAAAAGTTTAACATCCAGACAAATTGACAGACGTGAAAAAAAAATCAGTTAATTAAACGAAAAACTTGGATTAATTGTCATATAAGAATAAAGAAATTTTAATATTATTTACACTAAAAATGTTATAAGTTAAAGAATTTTTAATATTTCGTTGATAAAAATTAATAAAAATAAGAAAATAAGGAAGTAAAAATATTTTTATAATGTTTTTCGATTTTTTATTTTATTTTATTATTATAAAACTAGAAAATATATCCGTTTATCATTGAAGAATGTCTTCGAGTTCTTTCAGTAGAATCTATATAAAAAGCAAATTCTGTTAGATATAAATATATTGAATAATCTTTACGGACCAGCTGTTGGTTAAGGAAAGCGTGAAATTAAAATTTTAAAAGAACTTTTTACAAAAATTATATTCCATTTTCTCTTCTTCATAATTATAAAATGAACAGGATTAAATTTACATCTTCATTCCTAAATTAAAGTTTGTTTATTAAAAAATGCTAAAATTATGTTTAATTTTATTAGAAAATCATTGATAAAAAGTTAAGTCTTAAAATATTTTTTACAATTTTCTAAAATTAAATAACTAAAAAAGTTATTTTTATACTTAATATTATACTTAAAAATTACTTATTAATTGATAAAATCTCTAAAAATTAGTACAATTATGAACAGTAAAATTATATTTTATTAGAAAATAAATGTAAATATTCATTTTTAAAGGTTAATTTATGTTAAATTCTTTTTAAATTATTTATTAAAATCTCTTAAAAACACAAAAGTCTTTAAAATTTTATTTAAATTAGTTTAATCATAATTAGTGTAATATTAATGAATTTTCAGAATTTTTAACGCAATTTGTTTTAGAATTTAATTCATGTCTAATGTTACTGAAAGTTCTAAATATGTAAAATTTCTAAGAAAATTGCATACGTATGGCAAGCATCTTTATAATTTTTTTTGAAATTCGAATAAAAATTGAGAATCTTAATACAGTATATATTTTTAATGTAGTTAATTTAATTAATGTATAAATTTATAATTTTTCTAAATTAAAAAAGTGATGACTTAGGGCCAAAGTATAAGAAATTTGTTTTAGAAAGTCTTCCAATTAAGAAGAGTTACGAGGTTAATTTATGTTAAATAAAAAAGTAAAATATATTTAATAATGATTAAATCTTTAGAAAAATAAAAAATAAGGTACAATTAGTTGGAGACGATTAAAAAGTTCTAAAAATTCGATTGATATTTCTTAAGTCCTCGTAAATTCAAGAAATTAATTAGAAAATTAATTTTTTAAGCCTTAATAAAAACTTGCCTTAATTTAATTGATAGAATAAAATAAAATAAAAAGTTAAAGAAGAACAAAGGAGGATATTTTTTTATTTATTGAACTAATTTTATTGTTTTCTAAAAGTATATTAAATGACAAATTTAAAGATAATTACCAGATCTTTTGACATTAAATAAATGAAAATTACCTTTTATCTAGGGAATTCAATTATTTTAAACGATTGTAATTAGGAAAAAACATTTTGGGAGTTTTTTCAGATATTTGAAATCCTTTTTGAAGTTTTATTTTTTAAAAAAGAAACTTTCTTTGAAAATATCACCAATAAATACAGCAAAACCCGTGTAAATCGGAACCGGTTATACAGGTTTTACTGTATAACCGATAAACGATACTGAATATTCTTTTCCGGTTTGGCAGGTTTCCGTTTTGAACAGGTTTTCGTTAATATAATCCGTTTTATGAAGGTTCCATTTTGTACAAATTACTTCTTTAAATTACTTTTTTGTCTCACTTTCCTTAGAAATTAAATTAAATAGTTTAATAAGCATTCTATTAATCTTCTAATACAAAACTTAATCGGATTTTCATTAAAAAGAAAAAAAAAAAGAGTCACGCGGCTCGACGCGACGGGACGTGACTCGTCACATCGTTCGTAAGCTCTGCGAAGGTTTTAAATTTTTACTCCTCGTGCGAGTGGTTAAATTGGTGAGTAAACGCATTACTTAATATATGAATTGAGGAGTGGTGTTTATTCTAAATTTATTTATTAGTTTACGGCAATTTTTTGAAATATTAATATATTGAGGTGCTTGTCGCGCTTAGCGACGCGAACTCGAATCAGAAATGTCTACAAAATCAGGGATATTAGCAATTTATCTGTATTATTTTTTCTTTAAGAACATTTATTGTTTTTAAAATATTATTACTTTATAGAAATAAAAAAAGGAATGGATAATTAGTTCTCTAAATTATGAAATTGTTATATGACGCGAAGAGGAGCGGCGCGCGGCGCGATCGAACCTGTATATTCTTTACAATAAAGTGCGAAATTTAAAAAATAAAATTATATTATACAATAGTAGGAAAGAATTAGTTGTATTTTTACATGTTATATAATAATTGAACGAAAATAAATTAAACGACAATACAGTTTGGCAATCTTTTTCCGGTTTTACTCGATGGCGTTGCGTCGCGCGGCGCCAATTATATTATTGACGATACACAAACTATTTTGTTATTTTTTAATAAAAATACCCAAAACTTTTTCACAATTCTATACAATATAATAGAAAGAATAAAATAATGGTAATATTATATAAAAGTTAACCTAATATACCAGCGACGCGTCAACGCCAAAACAAATTTATTCCTATAAATATCTTGTAGTTTTGGTTGAAAAATCTAAAAAAAAAATTACTTAAAAAATTGAATTATAATATAAATAAATAAATGAAATATTATAAAAATAACCTTTATCGTGAAATTCACGCCCTTATATAAACCATTGTTTCAATTTAACACGTAATAATTTTAAGAAAATGTTACTTGATATTATAATTTTTATGACCTTAACGCACGAAATTCATTTTCCTAGTAAATTCGATAAGAACAGGAAGTTTAATTACGTCATATTTACCACTTCCTTAAAGTTTATCACCTTAAAAAGCTAAAAAAATGGGTCGCTTATAATTCAATTTGAAAGTATAAAACATTAACAAGTGTATATAGGAACGAATTTTACGTCATAACAGACTATGTCAAGGTCACCTTGAACTTTTACTTTCAAAATAATTTCTATTTTTTGTCATTGTTTCCGAGAAGAAGAATCCATAAACAAATATATCTATAGAGGTAACAACTATGCTAGTGTTCTTGTGTAAGTTTCTATTGATTTTAGGTAAGTGTTAATTTATAATATATTGATACTATTAAAGCCACAAGTTGTTGATAAATAATAAAACTATCATTCAGATTTTTTGATTGACAGAAACCTAGCAAATGGCAAAAAAGATACGACAAATCCTGTCGAGAACACGTGTTTGCTCTGCATCTGCCAGGTAATTCAAGGTTATTGTTATTGTTATTGTTATTTTAAGTTAATATTTTAAACTTATAATTCCAAATAAAATTCTTGTTTCTTTATTTTATTGGCTTTATTCCAAAGTTAAATATATTTTAACATTTATCGGCATTTATCTGACGTTTACATCCGTCAGATTTAATTTATAATTCCTAGCTTCTGTTTATTTAAAATATAATTTTTTTAAAAAAAATGAAATATGTTCGTATTTAACTGTTTATAAAAAGCAACAAATTATTCAAGTTTTTTGATTTTCTAACGATTAATTAAGATTCAAAATGGTCTATCATTCATTCACTTTAACATTATTGATTATTAAGTTAATGATGCTGAATTATTCCACACTTCAGGATGATGATTAATTATTTTATTGATGATGATGAATTATATAAATAAGTACGATGATAAACGCTTAGCTTTTCAATGATAAGCGATTATTCAAATGAAGTTGATGATCATTCATTCTAGACGCGAATGATGCGTCAATTCGTCTTCTTGATCATTCATTTTAGTCACAGGAGATGCTTCAATCAATGCTGTTAAAGATGATACATCGCTTAATTTAGCTGATGATGCATTAATCGTTCTACTCAATGCAAATGGAGGCCCCAAAAACAGTATATTTAATGTACAGTACAGATATTCATTGCTCGTGTCTCGATAAAGGCAAAGAGGCCCTCTTGTTTCTCTTGCACTAGACCTCTAGTACCTTTGAAAGGGCCTAGTTCTTTGATAATGATTAATTAATTAAGCGAAAAAGCTGATTGGGTTATTCTAATTAAAGATGACCTTTTCTATAATTAAAGACTTCATCTTCATTTGTGACTTCTACACAAATTGAACTGAAAATTGTTTTATTTTATAATGTAATGATAATTAGAGAAGAGTTAAAATATACAAAAAATGAGACTATTCTTTTATATTTTTAGGCTCTAACTAATTGTAATCCTCTTGAAAAATGTGAACCTGGTGATAAAAGATACGGACCATGCTACATTACAGAAGAGTACTGGAACGATGCCGGACGTGAAGGAGAAGGTAGGAATTCATTTTAATTAGTGTCAAATATATTAAAAGTATAATAAATTTTATTTGTTTAATAGAAAGGGAGGATAGCATTTTTCCCTCCTATTAAATATTGCTTTTAAAACAGCAATTTTAAAAGTAAAGCCTGTAGAAAAACGCCAGTTAAAGTATTTTTTATAAATATAAGTGGTTCTCTGTGATAAACGTAAGATATATTGAATAATTGATTTTAACAATGATTGATTAGAAACATATTCGTTTCATTATAATAGTATATACTATTACGTCAATTTTACGTCATTTTAGTATTTGTCATTATAAAATCTGTAGGAGTGACGTCGAATTGACGTAAAAATGTACTGTACTGTACTGTACATTTTTACGTCAAATAAGTTCTGTTTCGAAGTACTGTACATTAATTAAGAAATTGATGAATTTAACACTTATTTATTTTTACATTAATCAGTAATCAATCTTTTATGCCTGATATTGTTTTACGTGGTAGAATATTTTAAAATTAAATTTTGATATCTAAAAGACATCTTTTGGAAAACTTTAAAATGACATAAAATTGACGTAATAGTATATACTAGTATAATGAAACGAATACTCAATAAAGTCGGTAATTTTATTCATAATTGTTCCAATTTAAGTCTTCTTATAACAACTAAAGGACTGTTCGATTGGTTGGAATAGTGTACATTTTTACGTAAATTTGACATCATCTTTTAGAATTTCTCATTATATAATTGAAGCTATGACGTCAACTTGACGTAAAAATATACGTTATTCCAACCAATCGAACAGAGCAAGTATCCAAATTTTAAAGAAATTCAATAAAATATTTTAAATAAAAAATTCTAAATTTTTCTAAATATTGTTATACTAAAGTTTCTTGCTATAACATGATATTAAAAATGTATACACCTCACTGGTCTGTCCGTCACGCTATACATTTAAAATAATACAAAAAATATTAAATTATTTTAATATAAAATGGACATTCGTTAATATAGTTTTCATGTATGTTCTGTGAAAAACAGCCACAGATAAATGCATTACCAATTTTACCGTAAGTATAGTAACAATATAATTAATGCACTTAAACTTTAAAAACTGATTAATACTCAAGTGGCCCAAAATTAGATAACCACATTTTTTTTCAAACAATTCTGAAATTTTCTGAACCTGTGTCAAAGCATTGTAATTTTATACTTTAAACAATTTTTTCAAATTTTATAAGCATTTGAATAAGACAGAAATTTAAACTGTTTAACTGACTTTTGGGCCACTCCTGTACGTTTTTATTTATTTAAATATTTTACTTTTAATTTTATAATAAGACAATTCTATAATTCAGATTTTTTGATTGACAGAAACCTAGCAAATGGCAAAAAAGATACGACAAATCCTGTCGAGAACACGTGTTTGCTCTGCATCTGCCAGGTAATTCAAGGTTATTGTTATTGTTATTGTTATTTTAAGTTAATATTTTAAACTTATAATTCCAAATAAAATTCTTGTTTCTTTATTTTATTGGCTTTATTCCAAAGTTAAATATATTTTAACATTTATCGGCATTTATCTGACGTTTACATCCGTCAGATTTAATTTATAATTCCTAGCTTCTGTTTATTTAAAATATAATTTTTTTAAAAAAAATGAAATATGTTCGTATTTAACTGTTTATAAAAAGCAACAAATTATTCAAGTTTTTTGATTTTCTAACNAATAGTAATTACATTTTAATTATTTATTAATCTTACAGACTTCAAAATTTGTGTTAACAATTTTGATTGCACGAATAAAACAATACAAAGATACATAGAAATAAATTCTGTCGATTGTAATAATAATGGAAGACTCGAATGTGGAGATTATTTTTTAATTCATGCTCACGGGAAGGACGATTGTTACCATTCAGACATCGAAGAGACTCCTTCGTGGTTAAGGTTTCTCGAGTGTTACCTCAACCAAGTTTCTAAACCCCGGGATGTCTTAGAAAACTTGATTTTCAATAGAAACGTGTGACTTAAAAGTATTGTTTAATCTAAAAAAATAAATTAAATAGTATTATTTTGAAAAATAAAATAATTTTTGCGTACGTTTTGTATATATAAATAAATAAGATAAATTTTTAAAGCGAGAGTAGAGTATAAAGTTGATGTTCGGAAGTATAAAAGCGCTGTTGAAGTGTAAGAAAAGATGAAAAATGGAATAATTTATCTCACTCCGGAGCAGTTGTATGAGATAAAATAGTTCAATAGTTTATCAGAATGAAGAAAATACAGAAAATAGAATTTCACAATCAAAGAAAATAGCTATAACTCTCCAGTTGAGAGCTTTTGGTTGTAGAAGTATAAGTGGGTATCTATTGTGAGTATCTTTTTTCTATTGAATGAACTTGTCAATACGAAGACAGGTAGGACAAATTCTCAACCGAGTTCTTTAAATGGAAACGTGTCGTGGAAGAGTGTTTCACATTAATTTACTTTACCACAACAATAAGAAAGTTAGAGAAGTTACATAAAAAATTAATCTTAAAAGGTTGTAATTAAAAAATCAAATTTTTATTAAGTAATTAAGTTTTATTGAATTAAAATATTTTCAAAATTAAAATAACTTTTTAAAATTATTTAATAGTGTAAGCTCGAATCGACCACTAGAGGGCTACTTTATAATTAGCCCTCTAACGGTTATTACAAATTTTAATTACAGATACATATTCCACAGATATTTTACACAGGGACTATACTTTGTTACGTGTTCGAGAAGATTTAAATGATAAGAAAATTTAGAGTTAGAATTAAGAAACGTTATGAAAAGTTTTTAAAAATAAGAAATATTTCAAATTTACAATTATCCTTTTTCTTCCTGTAATGATTCGTGGAACCTTTCACCGTGCCTGTTATAAGCCGGGCCTACAACCAGTTAGTTCGACACATTCAAATTAAACTATCTACGAAATTTTTATGCGCCGACGGAAATCGAACCTGAATCTCCAGGATGACAAACACGTGTCATTATTGTCTCAGTCATCAAGATGTATGCATCAGATCAATCAGATATTTTTTAAGATAAAAATATTTCCAAAATTAATTTATCTTTAAGGTAACTTCAAGAATGCAGTTTGCAACTCACTGTTTGAAGAATACTGATTTAATTAGTCAAAGATAATTACATCCTTTCAGAATAATCACAGTTTCATAGATTGTTTTTTGTGATACAAATTTTAAGTTATAAATGAAAAATATACAGTATACTCTTGCTAGTCGGCCTCTCAATTACCAGGCATATTTTCAGTGCGATCGCCTGTGCACTTCCGTTTCTATGAAAATGTAAGTCATTGCCTTTAGACCTATATTCTCATGCACTTTCGTTAATCTGCCACCTTTCTGTGGAATGAATGCACGGCTTTTCAAAAGTCTAGTGTACAGTACATGTTTCAAAATTCAAATTTATGCGAACACCATATGATCTCTAGCTGTAGATGACAAATACAGTATCGATTTACAATATCAATAATATACCGTTTATCTTATTATTCATGAAAATACCCAAATATTTTTATGAAAGAAAAACAAATATTTATTTTAAAGTTAAAAAAAAAGACATTTATTTTCAAGACAAATATTTTTTCTTCTTCTGAATAAATATTTTTAGTTAAAATTTCGTTCANTTTTTCATCAATACAAATCGTAAAAGACATTACACCGTGGGCATCACCAGACTGTCAAAAGTGTCTTCCTAACAAAAGAGTTTAAGAACCATATTCAGATGAAGTATATAATTAATATATTCTTAATAAATTTTTATTATAAATTTACTTAAAATTTTTCAATCTTGACTATGTTGAAGAGCTTACTGTACATAAAAGATGTTAAAAATCACATTAATTTCTATCTTTGTCTAAGCGTTTGATAGAATAAATAATGAGAAAATAAGTATTTAAGTATATTTCAATGTTGTTAATTAATTCGAGATTGTCACAATATGCATATTGTAAATAAGTAATTAAAAAGTTTTGAATGACTGTAAAGAAAATCAGAAAATTTTGAAAAGTTATGATTTCGAGAAATTCATCTTAAGATAGAGAAAGAGAACAATGATGTTAAATGAGTTTATTCTATCTTTCAAGAGTAATTTATCTTGTAACTAGTCATACAATCGTTTATATCATTCAAATTATAAACAATACTCTCGTTTATAGTTATTACTGAATCTTGAAAAATCGATTTCCTTATTATTACTTGTTTTAGATTACATGAATCTTATTTTTCATACCAATAAATACAAATATAAAAATTAAGATTGTTATGCAGTTAACTAAGCACTTCTTTTAAGGACTTCTTAATATACAGGGGAAGTGCAAAAGTAGGTATACAATTATTACTATAAAAAACATAGAAAAAAAAAGACATTTATTTTTAAGACTAATATTTTTTCTTCTTCTGAATAAATATTTTTAGTTAAAATTTCGTTCAATGCGTTTTTTATTAACTTTATTATTTTCAGTAAGTTAAAATGCTTTTTTTTTCTAGTGAAGTGATATTTAATGCATTGTGACTTTGTCACGTTAGAGTGTATTATTCAATGATAATTTATTAACTAAGAACTCAAGTTTGGTGTACAGTACAGTAAGAGAAGGGGACATTACTTTTTGAATCTGCATAGTAAATACATCTAACTTATCCGATAAAAAAAAAAAACAATATTACATTTTTTCAAGACATTGTTTACACTTCCGTTTACTATTTTCTGCATTTTTACTTTTACGGCTGTTACATATAACAGAGGGAAATTATGACGATCGGTCAAAATTGATCCCTCAAGATTTTTACATTTTTGGACTTAGAACATCGTGAAACGTCGAGCAATGCGAGAAAATTGGGGGGGGGGTTAATTTCTGTATGTATACATGTTTGTGTGTGGGGGGTGCACGATTTTGTTCACCCTGTTTGAAGCATAATAACCCCTGTGCTTTTTGTCGAAAATTTCTGAAATTTTGCAAGGAGGTTCGTTTATTACGGGGATTTAGGCTATTAAATTTTGGTGGTTAAAGATCGTAGAGTGGGGAGATGAGGGTCGTGTGTATCTTCAGTAGGGTCGGACGTAATGACGAGTTTACTGTTTATTGGCATTTATAATTTTTTATAAAATTTATCCCTACCTTTAAAGTTAAGCATTTTGCCATTTTATAATAATTAAAAATATAAACATGTTAAAAATAAACTATGAAAATAGATGGCGCTACCAAAATTTTAAGTGTTGCCGGGAAAGTTGAGCAACTCATTGCTCGTTTATTCTGTTGGAGTTTGAGATGTATTGTAATCAATGTATATTTCAGATAACAAAAAAGCTAGAAAATTCTTTTTGAACAAACAATTTTCTTGTATTTTTCGATGCAAAGAATAAAGAAGCTAACCTTCACCTGCATTTTACGACTTGTAGAAGAAGCAAAAAGAGATTTTATTTGCAAAAAGAGACGTTCTTCAAGAAAACAAACATTTGTAATCATTTGTGAAACCCACTAGTGACCGATTGGATAAAACCACCCAACACTGGTGGTTGGTCGTATATTCGCTCTTCAGATGCAGCTTTCTGGTTTTTCACGTATATAATATTTTAATAGGAGCCAGTTTCCTACAAAAGTCTTCCTATTGTAGATCTCCCTCTTGGCAGATAGCCCAAACGTTGAGTTGCTTTATTCTGTCAATTCAATCATTCCTCGTCTGTTCGCAGTCTGTTCCTGAGTACACGTGAATAATGGCTGCTCTTCGATGATACTATTTAAAATTTCAAACATTCGGTTAGGCTTTAACACAACTTTAAATTTACATTATGTATAGTATAAACAAATCATTAATTTAGATATAGAAAAACTGGTCACAGGTACTGTATATCTCATGCCATGGTTTTTACAGAAGTATTTTTCTTTAGCCGTCAGTTTATAACAGCTTCCATTGTCAGGATTGTTGCGGCTGTTAAAATTTTGCAAAGCTAGTCGCTGACATCTACTTTTCAAAGTGCTAAATAAGAAACAAGAAAAAAGTAAGCACGCTAGAATCATATTCACTTCTTAAACAAATGGTTTTAGCCTTATTTTACATTAAAACCAATTGTTTTAAATTGATAAAAACTAGGTATTAATTAAACTTCATGCTTACAATATGAAAAATTAATATCAATTATGCGGATTTTGTTAAAAATGTAATGTACAAGATAAAAAGTAATTTAATAAGTTAGTGTTATAAAGTCAATGAAGCAGGTAATGGATTCGGTTTATAAATAAATAATTAACTAACTTTCGTCTGGTATATTACTCACTATGCTTGTAAAAATGTTTAATTATTTTTAATTAAACATTTTTACAAGTTTAAAAAAGCATAAAAAGCGTGTTAAATATTTCGCGATTATCTTCATTATTACAAAATAAAAAAGGCTATTTAGTTAATTTCTTAAAAAGAATCTTCTTAAGAACACTTTATGAAGCTAATTATAAGTTAATTGAAAACAGATAGCACGAGGGCAGATGGTTTTCTAGAGAAAACAATTTGCCCTCGTGTAAATTGGGAAGGAAAATTTGTAAAAATTATACTTTATTAATAAATACAACATAAAATATTCAGAATAAACGTTATAAAAATTAATTTTTTTAAAATTTGAAATTATTTAAATAATCAATTTTAAGGCGCTCCGATCTTAATCAAAATGTTTTTCTCAACATTAAATTACTTCCTAAGTGAAATGGCTTAAAATTGTCTCGCAATGGTCCTTTAATTGACTGGGAGTCATAAACTACATTTTTAAATAATAAGTCATCTAATACTTTAAAAAAAGTATTCGAAAAGTTAAAGAGAAATTTATTATATAAATAACAAATCTCTCTTTCTTACATAAATGAAAATAAGTTCAGACATGTTTTTCATTTACATACATTCATATACGAACTGTTGTAATGATTGAAAATAAGCTTAATTTACTTTACATAAAATTAAATCGAGTGAGAAGACGTATATAATTTTTCATTAAAAAAATAAACTATATTCAAACCTGATTACAGAAGATTCGTATAATATCTTCTACAAATTAATTGTTTTAATTAACTGTTAGATATACGCTGAACAAATGTTTTAATTTGCATAATACAGTATCTAGTAAATTTTAAAATTATAAATAATTCAAGTAGGAGCATTTTGTGATGAGTATAGGCCTACATTTAAAGCGATTCATTCCCTCTGATTTATGTAAATTAAAGTATAAAGAAAGAATACAGTATCTGAAAATCTGTTCAGTATGATTCGTGTTAAATTTTCAGGTTATAAGAAATAATTTTGTTTTTAAAAATAAAATTAAAAAATCAAGTTTTTGTTGGTCATGTTGACATGGGGATGGGAGATGGAATGGAAGGGGTAGACAACCCCAACATACGCATCACTACAGTGCATTTACACACATCGAGATTTAATTTTACATTTGGCTATTTTTGGGGGGTTTCGAGGTGGGCCACAGCTTTAAAACACGAGTAAAATGCATTGTCATCAGACTTAGGTGTTTGTTTAAAGTTTCGGCCTTTTGTCTTAATTAGAAGTAGATGAAATTTGAGTTGCAAGATTTCGGAGCACAATACATAGCAGGTAAAATAAAAGTGTATATATATATATATATATAATAAAATATATATGAAATATAACCTGTTGAAATGACAGTAATCTATATTGCTTTGATACAGCTAAATCTAGGATCTAAATCCCACGCTAGATACAATATCGCAATAGTGTTCAGGATCCAATGTAACTGTATTAGTTGCCACCTTTGACCCAACCATGATGAGTACAAAAAATGATCCTATCAATCTTGGGACAGAAAGAATCGTAATTTTTAATGGAGTAGGTGAGCATTTGGAGGTAGATTTCATGTTGTTCTCAACTGCATGTGAGTATGTTTCATTTGGTTTTAGGGTAGGTATACAGGTTACGCAAAAGCAAGTTCTGATTTGTTATTGGTGGGATAACTATGTGTTTGGATAAGATATAATCTGGTGCAAATGAGGAAATTCATGGAGTAACTCCATCTATTTTTTAAGGAAAAAAGTCACCCCTCTACAAAACAAATGGAACATACCTATATCTAAATGTCTAAAATTTAATGCATCTACGTAATGTACAGTACTGTACTGTACTGTACGTCATAGAAATCGAGTTTCTATGACGTATTTAATATTAAATCAATATTTGGCAATTTAGAATAATTGTTAAATATTGATTTAATCTGTATCCTACTAAAATACTGTATTTACGTTTGATATATGTTATCAACATCCTTCGTTTCTTAATTTCATAGATATTGTATATCTTTGAAGGACATCTTCTATCATCATTCCAAGCCATATTGATTAATATCGCTCAGCGATATTTAATCAATATGGTGACGGATGATGCTAGATCACATTAACATTTTTTGATAGCAAACTGATATAAAAACAAAATGTATGTGGTAAGTAATAATAACAAACGTTATTTATAAAATTTAATAAAAGTTTATATATTTATGTAATAAAATAACACTAAAAATTGAAATTTAAATACTTTTCTCCCCTCCAGTTAGTAAAATTATTAAATTTGTGTTCCCAGATTGTATTAGAATATGACTAAAACTGTGGTTTATTTAAATCAAGAAAAACATAAAGCTATAATTACTAATTCTTACAAATGACTAAATTTTCGTGTTACAAAATTAGGATAATATCGTTTAAAATCGTTCACATATCAAATTTAAAGTGATGAAGTTTTTATATTTTTATTTTATAATTTTTTATATTTTTTCTTTACAAAAAATTATCAAGTTTGTCATTTATATCTACTCGATTTTTTTAAAAAACGTAACGATACGTCAGCAAGTAATCTCAAAAAAGTGATTGGGTTTCGTGTAACAAACACTAATCAGCATCGAGTATTTTGCTGATGTCAACTAGTTTCTTTCGCCCAGAGAGAAAAAGTGCGAACGATGACTTCTTGTAATACTCTTTAATGAGTTTTTTATCAATTGTTTTTTCTTTATTTTTGCATTATTATTATATAAATTAACGCTTCTGAACTTTATAAGCTCAATAATCCTTTTACAATGTATTAGAACTCGTGAGCTCGAGGAAGAATACAATTTTATTGCCGGCGGTCGCGATCCACTAGTTGAAAAGGGGAAAATTTCTTTATAGATTCAATTTAATGTTTTTTATTTAATAAAATACTGTCACTGCTCGAATTTGCTAACTTCTCTTATTGATGTTATACTACGGATAATGGCTACACTCAAATTTTACTGAATTAATATATATTAATACATATATATTCATACATATATATAATACATATATATACATACATATANTAGTCAAGATTTTAATTTTCAAGACCAATATTCAAAACCCTGATACTGTACCTTATAACATTGCCATTTTTAACCCACAAGACTTTAACAATCCATATATAAAATATAATTAATATATAATTAATACATATGTAAAATATATGTATTAACATATATTTTACATGTTTTATATAAATTATGGAAATATTTGCTTAGTATTCAACCTCGTTAAAATAATTGTTTTTAATTATTAAAAAATAAACTAACTAATCGAATGTTTGAGTAGTTTCTACAGAGCAAAGGCTGAACAATCGTTAAGAGAACAGCAAATTATTCAAGCATATGTCACGAAGTTAAAATTAATGATTATATATAAAAATGTTACAGGCTGTAAGATCGATATTATTCCTCTCGATTTCCAGTTTCATTAATGGTATTCTCTGTACAAAACTTAGCTCGTTTAGTTGTAGAAGGAAGCCATTAATACTCTTCTACAACGAATAATACCCAGTTATATCTTAAAGATAGAATTTTTATCTGTTGTAAAATGTATTTTAACAATACATTTAAGAAAAACTTTCTTTTCTTCTGCTACATATAACAACGTTCTCTAAGTGCATTTTCTCTGTTTGTAAAGGGTAAATAAAAACATTTTTTAACAATATTTAAAGTTTTAAATCGGTTTAATACGGAGATTTTACAAAGATTTATGTATTGTTTCACTTAACTGTGCTTCTTTTAACAGAACAAAAACACAAGTTAAGTATTTTGTCTTGTGTTTTCTTCTATAAAGTCAAACATAAGTTTGTATTGTTGGATAATACGAAGAAAATAATAATAATTCAAAAGAACACTAAAAATTTCTTTTTTATTCTCTGGAGTTATATTTCTCTAATAATAGCTGGATATATTAAAATAATTCTTGAATAGCCTTACAGAAAATAAGAATTCAACATTAAATTTTCATCTTTTGTTCTATGATGAAGTAAGAATTTATATAATTAATCCTCCCTCTTCTTATACTTTATAATTAATAAATTAAATTATTTGTCGACTAGGAAAATAGTTAATAAAAATTAATTATTAACACTTTTTTTTTGTTAAATATCTAACATGAAAATGAAGTGTATCGATTTTTATTCATTAAATATAGGTACACTATCGCTTGTCGCGTCGCGTGCTTAGGCGACACGACGAGCTATCAGTTTATCTATTAAATTTGCCCACTGCACGAAAGTTTAAAAATATTTTATCTCAACACTCCTATTATTTACTTTATAATACATCGTGTTATAATCTAATAATTCCGTTAGAATTTTTTCTATTACAGTTTTGACATATTTTATTTATATCGCGTGTAGTAGTCGCGTCACACCGCGTCGCGCAAATAGCACTTCGTATATCAAAGAAAACGTTTGTGTTTCAAAAATAATAATTGACTATACTTTTATTTTTATTAGATGCCTATATACTTCTGTAATTTGTGCATTTTTATGGTTTTCTTTTAAGAACATTTGATATGAATTTGATAACAATCGCAAAAAGTCGCAGCACGCTCGCTCGCCGCGACTTTTTGCGATTGATGATGCGATTCATGCAATTAGTTATTTAGAAAGACATAGGAAGTGAGATAAATAAATGACAAGATTAAAAATGAATTTAATATTATTTAAACATATTTTTCTATAATTTTTTACTAAATAAAGAAAAAATTATAAATATAAGCCTACTTCATTATAAACTCGTTTAAAAGTAGTTCAAAATGGCTCTAAAGTCACTAAATATTTTATAAATTTCAAACTAAGACACAACTTTTGCTAATATCTAAAGATTTAACGATAATTTATTTAAAATTCTTTACGTAAAAAATTCTTAAGGGCATGTTTTTGTATATCAAACCTTAAAAAATCGTTTTCAGAAATTTTTTATTTACAAATATTTTAATTAGTAAAAACTCTCAAATAAATTATGACTTAATTTTAACTACAAATTAAATATTACTCCTTTTGGTGTCATTTATCATGAACTGAATTACGCTCAAATAACTTTAATTTATTATACGAGTCACTCATTATTTTCGAGTTGTATAGACGAAATAATTAATGCTTTTCATTACGTAAATAAAATATAGGTTTTAAATAATAATATATATATTTTTCGTGAATTTAAAGTCTTTTTCAGTGAAGAAAATCTATATTAAACGGCCTAGCTGCCCTACGCGCATCCAAAAGATACCAAAAGTCAGTTAACCAACACAAATACTAATTTTTGCCGTCTTATTCAAATATTTACAAATTGTTGGAAGTAAGATCGTTCTTGTTCAATACACAAATTATATTATAACTTGATTAGCTCATTTAGAGATTTACAACGTTAACTATCTTTTGGGTCACCTTATATATACTATGTATTGAGGATGCGGATGCATAACAAGAAATTTATCATTAGAAATGTGTTATTTATAATGAAAAATCTTTCGTTCTTAAATTCGAGAAAGTTTTTTGATGATTTTTTAATTTAAAAAATAATTTTCATGAAGTTTTTAGCTTATCCCAATAAATAATGAATGTTTATTTATTTATTTTTGTCGTATTACGTAATAATAAGATTTTCCATATTTGAATATCTTGTTGACCATAAGATTTATATGTATATTATTCTGTTATATGCATTGAAAATAATACAGATAACAAAATTTATCGTAGTAAAATATTCATTTCGTATTTTAAACTGATATTATCTTCCAGATACGAGAAAACATTTATGTAAATATTAAAGTTAAAATGTTTGTTTAAGAAAATTTATTGAAAATACTCAGATTTAACTTTGTAAAAGACGATAGAATATAATAAATTACGTTGTTGGACTTAATTCGTCGCGTCGATGTTTAAAATAATTTTGAAAAGTTATCTTGTTGATTGGTTATAAATATTTTAACGGTTATTGGTTGAGAAATTTCAAAAAGAATAGGTAGACAATTATTCGTTTGTTTAAATTTTTCGACCAATCCTAGTCAAATAAACGAAATGTTAGTTCTTCGGGCTTCGTTTTAAATATCCCAACGAATAATGTAGCTAAAATAATAATAATTTGAAGGCAATATATAAAAATAATATAAATATTGTATATTCTAAAATATAATTTTTATGTATTACAATGAGAACATTTCTAACTTTTTTTTAAATTTGACACTATAGAGACTTCTTTCATATATTTCTAAGGGAACATTACTAATTTCGTTTCTCGTTGTGACAAACAGTACGTTTATATACTTTTCCGTAACGCAAAATATTTTCCTTAATGCATTTGAACTATTTTCAAAATCTTTCGTGTAGTCCTAAATTACGACTACACGAAAGATTTTAAAAATAGAAATTTACATTTCTTTATATGTAACCAATGATTCTATTGTGTACAATAACTCCTGTAAATATAATATGACATTATGGCAGCCATTTCTTGTTTCGTGGCATGACTTTAAAAAGAAAAAAGCAAGATCCGCTTTCAAAGAAAAGTAATAAAATTGTCATGAAACTAAAACGACATTATTTTCTCTAACTGAATTAATACATAACAGATTTTTGTATGGTTTCTCGTCATTTTTAATCATGTAATATATATACGTGTGAGGCAATATATATAATTCTATCCATAAGAACTTATAATATATTTTTCGAATCACTTCAAACTATAAAACTGTACAGAAATTCGAATTTTGAAATCAATCAATCAAATAAAAGGAAACAAGAATGGACACTAATTGAACAAGTCGCGTAAATTCATTTCTAAATTGTTATAAAATGAATCGTTATAAATTAAAATACGCTGAATTTACTTTATTTTTATACAAATAATTATTGCTTAATTAAAATATTTTAGTAGACCTATTTAAAATTTGTATAATAAGAAAAACTTCCGGCAGGTGGAGTCAAGTATTTGACTCCACCTGCCGGATTTTTTAAACAAAGCACATATAAACTACATGCGAAGAAACATGTTATATAAAACTAAAAAATATATATATATTTAATAAGTTCGTATTATAAAGTTATAAATTTCTATATAAATTATATAAACAATGCTTTGTATTATTTAAAATATTTTAATAAATTAAAATTAAATTTAAAGAGTCCGGCAGGTGGGGTCGGATACGATTTGACGCCACCTACCGGATTTAGTTTCCGTTTGGAATTTGAAAAATTCAAGACGGAAATTTATACGGATTGTAAAGGAAGTTTGCGAAGGGAAGGGGAGAAAAAACAAATAATTTTGCGGAAATCAAAATGCTATTCGTTTCGACATTGACAGCAAGAATATATAAAATTCTTGGACCATCATTTCAATCGAAGAGGTTCGTTGTATCTCCGACCGCCTACTGACACTGTGTAGGATACTCTTTTCCACACAACATCGATCTTTAGCAAGACTGGCACTTATTGAATTGGGTACTTCTCCACGCCATTTAGATGTAATAGAATAATATTTGATGATTTAAAGGGCTTTACTTTATCTGATAAATTTATTTTTTATTTTTTGCAAGGAAAGTGATCACGCAAAAACTAGCAAATCCATTAAAAACTCATTAAAATTTAATTAAGCTTAACTTATAAATAATATTTTTCTATATTTCCGGACTTTTTTATAATAATAAATGATATATATTTTTTTAAATTAACAAGCGATTTTATTGTATTCATTCATTTCATTTGTGGTTAAATGTATCACTGTGCAAAATTTTTGAATTAATTAATAGACTAATTTTTATAATTTATATTAATATATGCAAATTTTAAAATATTTTCTGTTTTTCTTTCATAAAAATGTAGACTTTTGTGTTGATATTTTAAGTTTAAAGTAGTTCGCTATGCTTGTATAACACTCAAAGCGCGTTACTTTGAAAACTTAATTGGCTAATTATAAGTTTATAATAACTTTACGTTAATAAAGTTAAGTGTTTTTCGTAAAAAATCAATACTGGTTTAAATGTAAATTCATGATAATGTAAATTTGATAAACTTTCTTTCTGTGCTGGTGCATTTTTAAATC
This sequence comes from Centruroides sculpturatus, assembly GCF_000671375.1. Classification (NCBI taxonomy): domain Eukaryota; kingdom Metazoa; phylum Arthropoda; class Arachnida; order Scorpiones; family Buthidae; genus Centruroides; species Centruroides sculpturatus. The sequence goes on from NW_019385259.1 coordinate 253,282, forward strand.
ACTTATTGTGTTCTGGATGGATAATATTCGATATTAATTACCTACTTGCATTCACAAAATGCACAAAATTCATAGAACTTTAAATTTTAAGAAAAATAAAAAAGCAGATAAAGTAATTATCACGCGCGGTCTTTCAAATTTTTTCTTCGCTTCGATGCGATACGTTTGAAGATATTACCTTAAGAATGCGTATTTTTTAATTTAAATTTAAAAAATTAAAAATCCAGTATATAAAATTCATTTCTTAAAGAAAAAAAGTACAAAATATTCCATTATATTTCAAATAATTTATTTTGTTTAATGTTTCTATACCGCCACATATTATTAATCACAATTCAATAAAATTAATTACAATTTTTAAATAAAAATTCAATGAAATTGTATTAAATCATTTAATTAAAATTAAAATTAATTAAATTTTTANCTGGTTGGCAACTCGCTCGTATGTATATCCGTATACAGGAACCACAGCATGAGAACCGTCACCAATTACTTTATCGTTAATTTGGCAGTGGCAGACTTTTTTTTAAATTATAAATTTAAACATCAAAATAAGCCTATACTTTGTAAATATTTTAAACTGTGTAATATTTATTTTTTCGCGATTTATGAAATGTTAATACATTTATCATATCGAAACTATAGCATTATATAATATAAATTTTAATATTTGTACTTGTGTATTTAAAATATTTATATTTCGAAGATGTAATTATGAGAGGAGTTTGTGTAAAGTTACAGAACATTCTTCTGTACATACAATACGTGGAGGTAATCTTATCACCAAAAAACATGCTTAAACGAATGGAAAAGAGTTGTTTGGATAAAGAACCTCGAAATTTTTTATGTTTATCTAGAAGCTTAACTTATTTTTACTTATGATTTCCTCTTTTCGATTATTCTCTTCTACACTTTCTTTACCTTAAGCAGCCAACTACGCTCTTTGTACATCAATAAATCACGTTTAAATGTTGATTATAAACACAAAATAGTATATTTTAAGTAATTTTATTTCATTTAAATCGATAAAATATTGCCGAAACTAAATTTAAAATTGTATAATCGAGCTATTAATACTTTTAGAGAGATAAAGTGAACCAATTTTAAATGAAAAATGATGCAGTTTTTAATTAAAAGCAGCTAAAAAACTACTTAAAATACTTTTATTTATTTTTCCTATATTAAATTTGATTAAATTATAAAAAATTCAACAATATTTATAGTGAACAGCGTAAAGAGGGGCGAGAAATGATTTTAGTATGTCACGTCTTTAGTTAATTTTCCACATGCAAATCGAATTAGTCCATTTTCCAGGTTTATGTGTGGAGTCTTTACACGAAACTAATTTAAGTAAATATTTTAAATATTACTGTTAAGGATTAACACTATTTTATCATCCATTCTTCCAAGATAATTAAACAATTTTAACAATAAATTTTATTAATTCGATTTAACATTAAAATCTTTCGCTTGTTCGTGTCAAAGGTCATTGTATTATAACGATATATGTACTTACAATTACTTTTAAAAATTTGAAATTGTGTAATTTATATTTTTATACTCTAAATTTAAGATTTTTTTCGTATTAATAATAGTTTGTAATATAAAAAATGAAAATTATTCTTTCTAAATTTAATTTATCTGCGTCAAATTATGCTGTTTAAACTTAAAACTTTTAATTTTAATTAAATATACTAAAAACTTTATTAATTTCTGCTTAATTGAGATCGAATTAATTATTAATTTAATTTAAATAATTTAAATTATAATTAAAGATATAAATTTGAATTTTTATGTAAAAAAACAACATAAAAAATACAATTTTATTTTTGTTTACCAGAAACACGTGCTCTTACTTCAAGAAAATGTGATTTCTCAATATATTAATTTCCCAAATGTGTAATTATTCAATCCATTTAAATATTTTTTCCGTTTATTTAACTTTAATTTGTATTATAACCTAACCTAACCTAACCTAACCTTACTTCAAGAAAATGTGATTTCTCAATATATTAATTTCCCAAATGTGTAATTATTCAATCCATTTAAATATTTTTTCCGTTTATTTAACTTTAATTTGTATTATTTTGTATCCCAGAAACACGTGCTCTTACTTCAAGAAAATGTGATTTCTCAATATATTAATTTCCCAAATGTGTAATTATTCAATCCATTTAAATATTTTTTCCGTTTATTTAACTTTAATTTGTATTATAACCTAACCTAACCTAACCTAACCTTACTTCAAGAAAATGTGATTTCTCAATATATTAATTTCCCAAATGTGTAATTATTCAATCCATTTAAATATTTTTTCCGTTTATTTAACTTTAATTTGTATTATAACCTAACCTAACCTAACCTAACCTTACTTCAAGAAAATGTGATTTCTCAATATATTAATTTCCCAAAGGTGTAATTATTCAATCCATTTAAATATTTTTTCCGTTTATTTAACTTTAATTTGTATTATTTTGTATCAATAATTGAAATTTAAAAAAAAAAGAAAGAGATATTCCTCTGACGTCATTAAACTCTCCCCTATATAGACGGCGTGCCAATCGACCACTTCTCCTATTTTTGGACTTCACTACTCGAGTGTGTAGACTGCTCCGAGATTAGTTTGTCGCAACACAAGAGTTTTATGTCAGTCTTCCAATTCATAACACTAAAGAAAAGCTATGTAGTGTTACTTTTTATTTTAATTACTTTAATTTATAAATCTTCGATAAAATATTCAACAATCAAATTTGCCTTCATTCTTCTTTAGGTAGGTTTCTTTAGAAACGTTTAAAAATTAATTAAATTTAAATAAATCGAAAAATAAATTAGGGAATACAGGGATGAAAATTGTGGTTTTTATACGTTATTTTCTCATAACATTCAAAAAATTCTTGTATTTTTTTGTAAATTCAGCTGAAAAACTTTTTTATTTTAATTCTTATTTCAGGGAATTTAAAGAAAATTTATTTTTTAAAAGTTAACTTAATTCCTTACTTCACTCTTACTAATTAACATGGAAGATATTCAAACCAAACGTCGCCAATTGTTGGATTCTATAAATTACACCAACAACACCAATATTAGTCAATTGTGTACGAATGAGTATTGTGTTTCCGACGAGGACTACATAGAAATGATAGAGGCGTACATATTTCCCACCCCCTACGAATGGGTGCTGATATCTTTACACATCACAGTCTTCGCTGTGGGCCTGGTTGGCAACTCGCTCGTATGTATATCCGTATACAGGAACCACAGCATGAGAACCGTCACCAATTACTTTATCGTTAATTTGGCAGTGGCAGACTTTTTGGTGATTTTGGTTTGTTTGCCACCCTCCGTTTTGTGGGACGTCACCGAAACTTGGTTCTTCGGTGGAATCATGTGCAAGTTGGTGCTCTACTTTCAGGTTAGTTTTGCTTCTTTCTCGTTAAATTCCGAATAATTTCTATCGATTAAAACTATTTTCAGTTTAAATTTTATTTATTTTAACCCATTTTTCTACTTTAATAATCAATTCTACTTGATAAATCTTTATCAGTCGATAGCAAGGAGTCCACACAAACGGCTCTCGATGCTAGCAGATGTTAAAAGTCACGGATTTTGTAATTAATGAAGCAGAAAACTCTGTGTACAAGATTTAAAAAAAATTAATTTTTACACCAAAAAGAATAATAAAACAATTAAAATATCTATTTTAGGCCCTACGAAAATAAAATTATCTTCAAAAATTTATTTTTTAGATTTGTAATAATAAAATCATAAATTATTTATTTATTTTAAGCCCAATTGAGTCAATGGGCGCTTTGCCTGGTGAAGCACTCAATATTACAAAAAATAAGAGTTTCATTTACATATTTTAATGTTTTAACACCCGCAAAGAGCCACATTTTATTTGCTTAAAATATACAAAAATATTTATTTTTAACCCAAAAATATTAAAACTATAGAACCAGAAATTAAAATATGCTTAATTATTTAAAATTCTAATGTCTTTTTCACTCCTACAATCGATTTATTTATTTTAAGCCCTGCAGGGTCATAAGAAGAACAGAATTAAATATTCTAATGTTTTTTTAATCTTTAGATTTCTTAATGTCGTCAAACCTCTGAACAACGGCCACTGACGGGAACATAAAATGCCCGTTGCTTGGAGGTTTGTCTATAAGCATTTTTGTTCAATTCCACTAAAAACTGGCCGCAATTTAGAAGTTCGACCGTATATAAAAATTAAGCCATTAAACAATAATCTAATTTTAAAAAATGAACCATAAAGATTAAAATTAATTTCGGTTATTCTATTTTAATAAAATAGCATATTATTGGCTTAGAAACTGTTCATTTTCAGCTTACGAAATTTAAATTAAACGACAATAATTGGATATCCCTCGTTTAATTATACATTATTGAAATTGAAAACCTTTTGAAACTAAAAGTGGTCATCCGGGATTAATGCCAGATCCGAAAGTCTTTGTTATATAAAGGACACTTAAATTGTAGCGAATATCAAAGAGATTTTATAAGATCCTTTCGAAACTGTAAGAGGGGCGATCGATTATTCAGATAATTATATTCTCAAGAGATTTAAACTTATATAAAAGTGAATTTTGACACGAAAATCATTGGAACAACTCGAGAATATTCAAAGAAATCTTCGATCTCTTTTTTAAAAAAATACGATAAATTGCAGGTATTTTTAGAAATTAATTTTTGGTATTGCCCATTTGCGTCATCAATTCAAGAAGTTTGCGAAGAATTTTACTTGATGCAATCGAAATGAATTTAATTTTAATGATTAGAGGCTTGAAAAATTTCAAAAGTTTTATATTAAAAAAATCATAAAATTACCAAATTGTCGTTATTTTCAATGAAATTATCGTCGATGACACTCGAAAATTTAAGTCTCTCTTATACTCTTACACGATTCGATACTTTAAAACTTTATAGATTTAACACCGATTATACTTGTTAACTGTAATAAATTTCTTCTGGAAGTAAATTTACAGTTAATTTTACATTTTAAATTCACAAATTTATCACTTTTTAAAATAATATACAGTCAAACCTCGATATAGCGCCCTCTCTTATAGCGCCACCCTTGTACAACGTCAATCCCGAAAGAATATTCCTATTATGTATTAAATAGAGAATGCTTCAGTCTCTGTGAATTACTAATTTCACACTAAGTCACGTGATTTTACCATCAAATCAAATGATTCAGTGTAATCCTTCGGTTTAGCGCCGCATTCGATTTAGTGTGGACGCTACATCGAGGTTTGACTTTATTTATCGTTTTTTGAAGACTAAGACTAATATTTTATCGCTTTTTACCGAATTTTTACGGTTTTATATTTCAAAAATTTTACAGTTTTCTACATAAGTTTATGATAAAATTTCTAAAGACAAGTCTTTATCTTGTAAAAAATATGAAATTTAGATTTATAAAAAAAATTTAAATGACTATTTTTATTTTTTAAAAAAATCACATTAAGTTTCTTGGTAAATTGAGTAATTTATTGGATGTAAAAAAAACAAAATGACTGCTATAAACTCTTTACAAATATCGATTTATTTGAAGTTTCATCGATGATGAGGCCGAGATACTTGGATAATTTAAAAATATATCATATTACTTTACAGCAAATGACCAATTTTTATTATTATTTTTTTAAAATAAATTACCGTATACTTTTTACACTTTAAATGTCATTTAATCAATTTTATTTATTGAAATTAATGTTAATATCAATTAAGTATAAAACTATAAAATAGCTATAAACGGTCGAACCACCTAGCCGCGGCCACATGTTTCTTATTTGGTCGTCGTTCGGAGGTTATTTCGCATTCATTTATTTCCCAGAATGCGTGCGAATACTAAATAACCTACAAACAACGGACATTTTTAATATTCCCCTCGGTGTCCGTTCTTAAGAGGTTTGATTGTGAAAATATAAAATGGCATTTTTATTTTGATATTTTTAAAATTTATTTTTATATTTTTTTACAATTTCGCGTCGAAATTTTACAATTTTATATTTTTTTGTTACATTCGCAGTAAATTTTCCATAATTTTACGTCAAATTATTGCAATTTTTATAATAATTTATGTCATAAATTTACAACTTTATCATAAAATTTTTATAAATTTTCTACATTTTCTAAATAATAATTTGTACTAAAAAAATTAAACTGTAAAATTACGTTTTTACACGAAGCGCATCCGTTTGTCTGTCGTTAAATTTATCATAACTTTTTAAAATTAAAAACAAAATTTTAAAAATTGTTAAATTTAATTTATTATTGTTACATTTATGAACAAATGTTTTAATTTTTGCACTTTTTAAAATTTATTTTCTGCATTTTTTTTTATTTAATAATAATAAATTATTATTTTTATTTTGTTGTTTTTAAAAACTCTCTCAATTATGATTTTAATTATTTATTACTTTTTTAAATCTAGAATTTTTCTATTTAATTGTAATTAATGCTATTTTATATCGTTTTAATAATAATTAATTATTATTTTTCATTTTTTAACATTAATATATTTTAATTTTTAAAATTAATTAATTAATTAAATGATTTTAACAACTAAATTAAATGGTATTAACTCGATAAATATAAATTTTTTCATTGTTTAGACTTAATGATAATTTATTTTATTATTTAAATTATGCATTTAATTGTATTTTTTCAAGTTTTAATAGCAATTATTTAAGTTTTTTAATTAATTTTCTGAATTTTATAATTTTTTAAAAATAAATATAAAAAATTCAATTTATTCTGAAATGTTTAATAATATTTTATTTATCATTCTTAATTTAAAGCATTAATTTACCATTTATTAATCTACTATGAAGTTAATTTACTGGCGAATTAGTTGTAATTATTTTTTTTAATTTGAAAAATAAATATAATTAATTAATATTTTGATTAATTATCGCTCTTTTTATAGAATTAATAGCTTCAATTGAGAATTAAATGTAAAAATATCAGAAAATTTACAATAAAATTGAAAAGACATTAAAGAATTTTTTCAACATTTTAATGACGTTAACGGGTATTTCATTAAATTGCTGTTTTCTGTCAAAGAATTAGTCGAAGAACAGGAAAAAATCTGTCCAAAAATCTCATTTTCTATGCTTTAGTTCTATTGTACGTTGTACTAAAATTGGAAATGAAGTCGGAAGGGAAAAAAGTTTTGGTATAGAAAAGAACTATGATTAATTCAAAGACTTTTCTCATTTTCAATGTTTATACTCCGAGTCAAACCAATGACAGAGTAGAAAATATATATATTTCTATATATTTACTTCGGGAAATTGCTTTCATTGCGTCAAATTTCGGAAGATAAACACTAAATTCTGCTGCCAATTTTATTGCTAGTAATGCATTTCAGCGCGTAAATACGAATAATTTTCCAAATTTTCGTACTTTTTCTTGCTCTTTCCTTTATTTTCTTCTCTCTTCGTCTTTTTTTTCTATCTTTATCAGTTTTTGTGCTTCTTTTTTTTTCTTTTTCGTCTTCTACTGCTTTTTTCTTCTTCTTTTCTGTCTTCTTCATCTACTACTACTACTTTCTTCTCTACTTCCTACTACTTTTCTTTCTTTCTCTTCTTTATCTTGCCCTTCGTCTTGTCCTTCTTCATCCTCTTCTTGTTATTCTTCCTCCTCTCCTTCTTGTTCGTCATTTTTCTCTTCTTCCTCATCCTCATTTCCTCTCTTTTCCTACTACTATCTTCGTCTTCTTCCTTTTCCCTTTCTTCTTTCTTCAACAAAATCTTATAATTTTATTAAATTAAACTAAAACTGTTCACCAGAAGACAGACTTTAGTTGATTTCCTCTACACTTTTTAAAATGACAAACCAAAATTTTAAGTTTATTCTCTCTGCACAGAAATCAATGTTCTCGAGTCTTCTCTTTACATTGTATTTTTATTCTATAGTTTATTTTTATTTGCTAAAATATTTTAGAACCCAAACCCCAAAAATAACGTTTGTATTTCTTTTTAATTTAGTCACTCAATATAATTAAGTGAACCATAGATTTAAAAAAATCATCCACGATAAGATAAATGTCCAAATATGTCTTCCATCATCATTAATATTTTACTTTATGTAGGAAATGTCTGGGATATATTCTAAATTCCAATAATATATTTACGATTTGTTGGAAAATTCAAAAGAAGAAATATATGAAATTTGAAATTCAATCGACTTCTTTGTATTCATGTCTTCAGAAGATCTTTTTTTGGTGACGAGGATCATTGACATTGATGAAAAACCGATATCAATTCTCTTCAATATTTCTCACATTGGTCTAAAAATACACTAATGCACTTAATATTTCTATAAAATTCAATTGAACCTTTTTCAAATTCTTTGAACACGTGTTACCTCCTCTTGCTCGACATTTCCAAGCTCTTTCTCACAGAATTTAATCTAATAAATATCAATTTTACAACTTAAGAACGTATAAAATAACAAGTTTTCGTATACATTTTTTTGATGTCTTTGCTTTAAATCAATGTTCACAAATAAAATGTTCAAGATCTTTACGTTTTTCTGTTATTGAAAAGTGTTTTTACGAAGTAATTTTTTTAATAAAGTTTACAATTCAGGATTTTTCGAACTTGTTCCTGAAGTTTTATATGATATTCAGGATATGTAGGGCCCGTACAAACTATGAATTGTTCAAGACTACTACAAATATATCCTGTAATATTGAACGTGGTTAGATTATATAACCTATTCACCTATTCAGTAGTTTTTAAGTTGCTCAAGATAATTATGAATTGTATAGAACTATAAATCCTTCAGGACCATTGAGCAGCATAGAAATTTTTACAAACTATTCAAGATCTTTACTAACTTTTAACAGTTTTCCCACGATGCAATTAGAAAGCAATTGTTCAAAAAAAAACCGCTGAAAATTTTTTAAATTAAATTAGATGTTTAATGATATATTCGATAGATTTATTACTGATAAATACTGTCGTCTACGTATAATTAATCACGAAATTATGATCGTGAAAAACAGAATTCAAGACTGTGATTAACACCTGACAATTTGTGACGCAAATTAATGAAACTTCGATTATAAAACTCCATGTAATTAATATAAAATTATCGTTTCCTTAAAAATAAAAGTTTTAATGAAAATAATATTTAATATAAAAATTTTAACCAATTAGAACTTTTTATTTCAAAATTTTAAAATTTAAAAAAACGATTCTTTTGTTTAGTATTGTTTGAAATTAACAGTTCTAACAGAAAGAACGTTAATTTAATTTTAAATTTTCAAAAATTTCATTAACCTTTCGTTAAAATCAAGTTCTAAAACACAATTCTTTTACAATAGAGTTAATGTAGTTTCGAAAGTTTTCGTGTGAATCACGTTTAACGAAATGAGATTTTAACTGTTTTAAAGTCTTTAATAAATTGTAATTTAAACATGTTCGGGTAGAAATGATTTGTTTACTGTAAATTAATACATAAATTCTAGTATTAAATGTATTACAACCTCACAAATTTTAGTGGTTTATAGAAAGATTTATATGTTAATCGAGTGAATTAAACGGATATTACGCATTTATTCTCTAACTAGAGAGATAATACATTATTAAGAGGATTTAAGTTTATCTTTAGAGTTATTAAATGGAGTTCTTGATGAATATTTATGTAGAAAATGAGATTATTTGTTGTCGCAGTTGTTTGTCAAATTTATAACTATGTAATTTTAAACACATCTCTAATCAAATTTAACTTTTAAGCTTAATAAAAGTTAGTTTATTTTGTTTGCTTAGAAAGAGATTATATATATAAAATGTTGTGTAAATAGTTAAATTTCTAAATTTTACTAGTCAAAATAAATGTAGATTCCTTTCATGCATTACATCTCCGATCAACAAATGTGCATAGGTTCATTTGACACATCATTACTTAGGATGCCTACGTTTATGTCACATATAATTCAATAATTCAGCATAAAGTATGTTATGCTTACGTTCAACTTTAGAATCAACCTATGCTATGATTTATGTTATACGTAATGCTTAATCATAGATCCATAAACCTATTATACATAACTCTTAGTCAAGTATCTTAGTGTCATGTACCAATTTAATGCCATGTACTGTACAGTACTTGCATTGTATGTTATGCATGCTGCCATTACATACATACCAACATTTCATGTAACGCAGTAGATCTATCTAAAATTCTTGTGTTTGTGTACCAATATTACACAGAAGACACATCACACAAGTTATCCACTTGTACCTAATTTCTAAATATTCACATGATAAATATAAATTAAATAATTTTAATTATATTTTATTAAATCGTATTAATTTCTGGATTCTTTACGAGTGTTTTCTTAATTAGTGTATAGATATTCAGACATATGCGGTATAAATATTGAATTATCCCATATGTTAAACAATGGTTTTTAATGATTAAATCAACCTTGGAACTTTGTTATTCGTGTAAGTGGTTTTTTATGTTTACTATTATTATATTTTTATGGATTATTAATAATACATAAAGAATAAGCAATACTAGAAATTAGTCCTGATTATAAGTAACACGAAGAAGAAAACAGAGCAATGGCGAAATTACTGATGCCACGCTTCTTTCTATCAATTACTGAAGATAGCAGCTGTCACAATAAGAGATTACGCCATAAATATGGATATTTTAAGAGAAAAAATAACACTTTTACTTAATTTTTTATATTTATTTTAATAAAAAGGTTTAATTATAACATTACGAAACGTTAAACACGTTAACTTCGTTAAAAAAAAAAAAAGTTATTTCCTTAATAACGAGATCATAAAATGAAGTTATCAAGCTATTAAATTTACTAAATTAAAAATAATTCAAGTGTTAACATATTGAAGTATTAACGTACAGACAAATGGACCGACACTATTAATCACGTGATGTCTTTCTATATAGCTTTAGGCCTAAGTATAATGATTTTACTACAATTATTTCAATGGTAAAGCGTTCATTTTTTATTTTAAATTAAGATTTTTTAAAATTAATTAATTTTGTTTTGTATAAAGGCAAAATTTGCATATCATCGCGTAACGTCATTTAAAAATAACTTTAATTACCGGTGCGATTGCTGCGTAAAGCCGAAATGAGAGGAGATAATTTTATTTTTAATGAAATAATGATGAAATTACTCCTTGCTTTTCACCATTTCCCCATTATTAAAGCATTTTAACAATTATTTTGTACTATTTATAACTTTGCAACGTGTTTATCTGAAAGCGCGTTTAATTACGATTCCTCTAACTTTTTCTACCAGTAAATTGTACTTTCAAATTAACTTTCCATAAATAAAACATTCTACTCGCTTCCTATTATACCTTACAAATTAATTGTGTATCTGAATATTTAACTATTATAAAATTAAATATATTTGATTATTTTGCAAAAATTCTGTATTATAACTTTCAACAAATTCCCTATTTTCGTTATGGATAAATATATCTAATTAAAATTCTCTGCAAGTTAAGTTTCCTTAATTTTAAATATTTTAATTCCATAATTTTTTATAAATAAGGTATATTTGTAGGGAAGATCTAAGTAAGTAATAATACATGATACCAGTAATGATGCAGTGTACAGTATTTTAGTGTTTCATTTAACGAAATTTTTAAAATATCCCAAGAATTTCCCTATTTTCCCTACAAAATACACACTGTGTTTAATTATATGTTAACTTTCCTTAAAATATTTGAAGAATTTTTTTAATTTCTTTACAAAAGAATTGAGCATTTAACAGAAATTATTTAAGTTATCCTCTTCAAATTAATCCAGGAAATTCCCTACTTTCCCTAAATGTACTTAATGGAGGTCTCGTCTATAAGCATTCTACAACTCTATTTTCCTTATAACTTGCGCATCTAATTCCGCTATCCTCAATTTGATTTAGAAAATTTTAATTTCCTATAAATAAACTAAAATACGTATAAATTAACTTTCTCTTGGTTATAATTATGACTCGAGAGATAGCTAATAGAGAGGAAATTAATTACACTTCAATACGTCAACGAACGATGAATTAAAATATCCATAAACAATCGAAGTTCGTATCGAGTTAAATATGGCGGACGACCACGATGTGGATTATGCAATGAAAGTGGAGCTGGAAATGAAAAAATGAAATTTGGTAACTCAATGCGAAATTTGATTATCGCTCATTCTAATTTTTAAAATAATAAGTTTATAAAGAAAAGTTAGAAACTTAATTTAGTATTTTAAAAGCTAAAATTAAAATTTTGTACTTTATAATTTCAGATATTGTAGTCTACATTTCAACTTGTAAATATAAACGTATTATTTGTAATTATAAACAGAAACACGTTTAGAACTCTAGAAATTAATTCAAATTACACGTATTTAACGTCTAAATAAGAAAGTTTTATTCATTTACTTCTCTAAAATTAATATTCAGCATCACCTTATAAACTTCTCAACCTCTTTTTTTAACTAGAAACTTTCTTTTAATACACTATAAAACTCTAGATTATACATAAAATTTATTTATAACACTTATGTATCTATACTAGAATATATAATTGTTTTATAAACAGTGTCTTTATATCTACCCAACCGGTAACTTGCGAGCAACTTTCGGATTCGCGAACTACCGGTTGAGAAATGATTTCATAAATCTCTTCCTAGACTTTACTTTTATAGAATTTTGAATTAGTTTAAACATAATAATACTTCGACATCATTTAAATACATACGAGAAAGTTTAGATGCATTTTACGGAATTATATCAACTATTTTAGACGAAAAAGTCGAAGCATCATCTTCTGGATAAACATCTTTATTTCCTATTACATTACATTATATTCATGTTATTTTTATTTTAAAATTCAATTATATTTAAATCTTTATATATTCAAGAAGTAGAATTTAAATTTTCTAATTTTTTTCTGTAGTTTTCTAAATGCATTTTAGTTAAGGTTTTGTAGTTCAATGGTAGACTTCTTTAAAATGATAAATATTTTTGTTGATTATTTATTTATTTGAAAGGATATTTTAAACGAATCATTTAAAGTAGCAGAATCGATGGAGAACATCAAAAATTAGATTTATTTTAAAATCGTTTACTTTGAATTTGTTATATTCTTGGATACTTGATAGAATCTTTACGGTGATTGAATATCAGCGGGAGAAAATAAATTTAAATATAGGAAAATATATTTATATTTAACTTATATCGAATTAAGGTAATTTTATTTCATAAAAAAATAAATTAGTTTGATTCGACGATTGAATCTCAATTCAGTAAAGCCTTAACAAAATTTATCCACGTTCCAACTGATGTTTAACTTAGCATCTTCCTCTTCTAACGTAAAAAATATATAAGAATAAGATATTTTTTAGTGTTATATGTAGATTTTTTTTAAAAATATTTATTTTTTGTACACATCTTTTTTGAATTTTAACGCTAAAATCCAATTTGATCAATGCTATCTATGCTATTTAAGTGAGCTTTGTAAATGCTATGTAACAACAGATAAAATATTCACTAAATTAAAAATTAATTTATTTATATACTCATAATAAATACTTCAAGCCTTAATTATAATTAAACATTTTAAAAATTCATTAAATATATTCGTTAAAAGTAATTTTATATTAAGGTACGGTACTTGTTATTAAATATTTAACAAAATATGGGTAATTTTATAAGAGTTTTTAAACAAAAAATAAAAATACATACATTTAATGTATTAATTAAAATATTTATAACATAAAATTACATTCTTAGTACTTATAAAATACTTAAAATATCATTAAAATTAAAATAAACATAATTATTCGAGTAAATATTGGATGGCTAGGAAATACTTTAATTGTTTTTAATGATTTATTAATTATATACATTATATATTTATTTATTTATAATAGTATTTTTAATGTTATTGTGTAATTACAATAATGAATTTTTTATATAAAGTGTATTTTTTACAATGGAGATAAAAAGAATTAAAGGAATTCAATAGTTTTTATGAGAAACAATTTTATTTTGATGATCAAACTAACATCTTATTTTATTTGTATTTTGTTTTCCTTCTTTTACTTTTATTTTATTTCTCTTGTAGAGTGACTCGAACACTTTCCTTTGACATTTACAATCTGATCGAAACTCTTGAGGGACGTTTCAACTATAAACATTCTTTTTCATTCCTGTTACAGACCAAAATTTAATCCTCACCAACTTGTCATTCAAATATTGAAAAATAATAATTATAAGAATTTAAATAATATTTGATTTAGTTTAATTTTGTTTGATACTTTATAAAAAAATTAATTTTTTAAATAAATTTTTATTAGAAAATCACAAGATAAATAGATTTTTAAAATATTTTTAGCATTTTATGTAATTTTTTTAGTGCGTATAAATTAAATTAATAGTTACTTTTGATTAAAATTAATTTTTAGGACAATTTTATAAATGCTTAAATTTTTAAATAATATATTATTTAATTCAGAAATGATATTAAATATAATTGCACGTTTTATTGTCTGGCCCCTTAAAGTTTTAATAATATTTTACAGTTTTTATACTTGATATAAGATTTGAAAGCAATTTTTAATAATTTGACATTGAATAAAATGTAATACTGTTTTATTCTCATCACTCAAATGATTAAAATGTTAAATGTTTTCTAAAAGTTGGGGGTTTGGTTCACACTGAGAAATATTGAAATTAAATAGACCTATTAATTCTTCTTCAACCAATTGTTGTACAGAAAATTAATAAATTTTAAATTTTGCTTTTTATCTCATATATTCATCGGAAAACCACTAATAATTTAATAAATGAAAATTGAACGTTTTATGAAGCTTCTTGTCAAATCGATGCGTTTGTTTGTCTGTACAATAAATCCACCATATGTTCGAAAAAATCAGTTTTTACACCTTCAAATTTAAGATTTATCAGATATTAAGTTAACAAATATTTTAGACTTTATGCTTAATTTTTAAAAATTTCCTCATATAAACTAATTAAAATAGTTAATTTAACAGAAAAACTTTTATAAAATTCTGAAAATGTATAGTTCTATTTAATTGTATTCGCTTAATTGCGACGCTGAAACGTTAAAAAGAATTTTAAATGTTAACTCTTAACGAAACTATAATTAATAAGGCCCGAAGGGTAAAGTTAATTACTCAAAAAGCAAGAATTAGAAGTTTTCGGTGCTTCTGAGACGACAATTTGATCAAACAAACGACTAAATATTTTAAGAAAATTCATTTTCTTAAGATTTCATTAAAACTTTACTTCAATTATAAGTTAAACAGATATTTAGTTATAAGATTTTGTATTAAATTCCATTTTTAATTGTAAGTTATATATATTAATAATTTTTAAACTTTAAAGAATCCGTTAATTATGTTTATTATTAAAAATATTCGGTGATAAAAATGATCATTAAACAAATTTTTCAATTTAAATTTATAGAAAATTTATTAAAAATTAAATGATTAATAAACTTAATACAATTAATGCCGTTATTTTAAATTACCGTAATAAATTTTGAGAATTTATAAAATAGTTTAAATGATTTTTAAAAATGTTTACGAATATAAATCGTCCTCTGTGATATTCGTAGGTGTAAAATGTAATAAATTTTAAAAGATAGATGTATTGTTTGGAAACGATTGGTTAGTGAAGCAAAAACAGACAGTTTTAAATTCAGTTCTGCTATTGGTCGTTAAAGTATTTTCAACCAATCCTCATTCAGAAAGTAACTTTTCATATTGTTGTCGTGTAGGAACAACGATGATTGGATGAAATCTAAAGATACGTCAGCGAAGAACAGTTAATAATTTGATAAACTAAATTTTCAACCAATTATTTTTGTTAAACTATGGAAATTTCATGAAACGGGTTTATATTGATGGGATTTTCATTTATTATACTTTCAAAAATTACATGTTATGCTTAAATTAATTTCTCAGTTTTGCCGGATTGTAGATATCATATATCAACTGGAATTACAACGAAAACCTGCATTATTGGATTGGTAGTAACTAAGCCGATGGCCAATTGTATTGCATGATTCGCAATTTTATTGCTTCTCGTACAATACTATTCAATGTTCTCTCATACAATATCGGTGCACTAGAAAAGACAACTGTCTTAAACTGAAAAATTTTATTCGTAAGAAATGGAATTACAAAAAAAACCTTAATTTTTATATTTTTACAGGATCATATAGAAAAGTTCTATGCGATTCTGGGGAGAGACTCCGAAAGAATATCACAAATTCACAGAAGATTTTCACAAAACAGTTGCGACTGCATTTATGCAATCTTTTTACTTTCCCGGTTCTTATATAGGCCTATAACACAGGGAAAGTATGGCGATCGGTCAAAAAATGACCCCCAAGATTTTTACATTTTTGGCTTAAGGGGACCTTGAAACGTCGAGAAATTCGAAAAAGTTCGGAGGATTTTTTGTATGTATGGATGTTTGTGGAAGGGCACGATTTTTTCACCCTTTTTGAAGCTTAATAACTCCTGTGCTTTTTGTCGAAAATTTCTGAAACTTTACAGGGAGGTTTGTTTATTAGGGGGATCGATATTATTAAATTTTGGTGATTAAAGGTCCAGGGAATGGGGAATTATGGTCGTGTGTATCTCCGGTAGGGTCGGACTTAATGACGATTTTACTCGTTATTAGCAAATATAATTTTTTATATATAAAACTCTTCCCTACCCTTACAATTACGCTTTTTAAAATTTTGTAATAGCGAAAAATATAAAAAGTTTTTAAAATAAAATATGAAACAGATGGTGCCACCAAATGTTGCGGGAAAGTAAGCAACTTGTTGCTGAATTTTTTGTTAATATCTCACTGATTGCAGCTGTAATCTTATCTGGAATGCCTTACAAATTAATTATAAATGTATTTACTGTATTTCCTACCAATGCTACTTCTAAGGAAGTCTTTCCGACCAGTTGTGTCAACCGTGTTGAAAATTTTCGAACACTGCGTATAAGGCTCTATATTTCCTTTTGTAAAAGTATAAATATCACCCATCAACATTGCAGTTAATGTTATCCGTCTACCCGTACTAATATTTTACAATAGCAACCAGTATTATCGATAATTTTGAAGCAAAAGAAGAATCTTATGTATTAGTAGAAAAGACTGTTATCACGTGCTTTGTCCAGAATTCTTCTCTTTTTCCTTTAAGTATTAATGGACATTCCATTAACTCTATTGATGGTGTAAATGACCTCTGAGTTATTTTTGACAAACGTTTGGCCTTCTTACTTCATATTAACGAAATAATACATAGAAAAAGTATTGTATGACGTCATTGCCGTTTTATTTCGTCACACGCCGTCCTTAGTGTCCTAGTCTTTGCTTATCTTCAATCTGTAATCGATTACTGCACCTAGTATCTTGCAAAAGCTTATTTCTAAAACTTAAAGCCGCATTGAATCTGAAGAAATTGCAAGATCTAAATTAGCTGCACTTATTCTACACCGCCGTATCAAATTTTTTGATAGATTATTATATAATAAAATTTTTAATGGTCTTATATATATATGCGAATAAGCTTTTACTGACAGTACCTGTTTGATCTAGAAATATCTCATGCCTGGCTAAACCCAATTTTTGGCTCTATGCATTTTGAAAGTCATTCTTTTATAGAATCAAGAATACTTTTAATAGAGTCAAGTCAAAATCTTGAAATAAAACATTTTCGACAGATGTTTTATTTCAAAATTTTTACTTCTTTAGAAAATAATGCAAACATCATACAATACTTTTTCTATGTATTCATGTGCAATAATAATATGCTTCAATAGGAGACGATGGTTTACGATTTTGCAGTTTTTATTTCATTTTTAATCCGTCTTTGTTTTATTGCACCATCTTTTGAATGCCTTGCCGCTTTTTTATTTTATTTTATCAACCATTATTGTAAATTTTAAAGTATTATCATTTTATTGTATTTTAATAGTGATCGTGTTTTTATTGTTGTTTTATATGGGGGCAACAAACTTTAGCCATTCTGACTAGTTTTTGAGGTTCAACTAAAGTATGGTTTCACAAAATTCTTATAGATTTTGTCAAAAACTGAATTTTCTCTATTCCTTAGAGAGTAGTAGAAATTAAAGAGGTGGCTCGATTACTAATTAATTTTATATTTACATAAAGAATCCGTGTGAAGTTCCCGCCATAGTTGCACATTTCATTGGTATTTTACGTAAAATCTGATTTCTATACTCAGTATATTATACAGTAATATCAAAACCTGTATTTTTTATGATTAATAATTAAGTAACATACTTATTTCTTACCCAAGTACTGTCTTTTTGATATGGAAACATAAACCACACGATACTAACTGTGATTACTGTGATTATATCCCATAATTCAAGGCCAGGTTGTCATGTAGAAATATCGACTTTTGGCAACTAGTATAGTTAGTAACTGTTACGAAAAATATGACACGAATTCTTGTTATAGCAGCAAAATATTTGGAATATTATATTAAAAACAGTTATAAATGAATGCAGGGGGTTAATTTTCTGATAACGTTTAAATATTAATAAGTGTCATATTTTCATACGCCATTTTTAACAGCATGGATTTTAATTCTTTATATTGGCATAATTTCTACAGTTCTAAAAACAATTAAACGAAATTTTATATTTATAAATATGGCATAAAAGTACAGTACGTATAAATCGCATAGAAAAGTTTTGTTTCTTTAATGAAACAACACTGTCTCTATTAAGTCTATTATTCATACATCATTCATATTTACTAATTTTTAATCTTGTAAAATTCATTTTAAGGTGAAATATGAAAAAATGTCACTTCCTATTTACTTTTTTCTAACTTTAGTTTTCGTAAATATTTTTATTACAAAATTAAAAATAATTCAACAAAGCGAGGAACATTAAAAAAAACATTTGGTCATATATCTCCTGTTTGACAGATTGATAGAAAAGACGGATTAGACTCTTTTAAGAAATTCATGTCTAAAAATTGGCTATTCAAGCAGATTTCCTAACAATTCTAGTTTTTTATTAAATGTTTATAAAATAAATATAAATTATTTATATTTAAAAATATGTGTGATTTTGACTTGTCAGTTATAGTTATAAGTGCCAAACATTGCATTGTTACTTTGACTTGTCATAGAGCCAGATTTTCAATATACGATAGGCGATTATTATTGAATATGTGTTGTTTTCAAATAAGTAGAAGCATGGGATTCTCGATCTACTAATTGGAAAACTAAGCACCGAAGTATTTATAACATTCGTAAAATGGAACTACCAATCAAAACTTTCTAGAATAAATTTCGACGAATTTTTGAAAATATATCGTAAAATAACTTTCAAAAATCAATAGGAAAATCATAACTAATACGAGATATTGAAATTATTCGTAAATTTAAGATTAAGAAGCCGCATAAATATTAAAATTTAGCCTGGATAATTTTCAATATTTATATAATAGTTTTGAAAGCCTCGAAATAAAAGAAACGTTTACTTTATTTTTATATATTTTTAAGAAACAAAATCTGGTTGATATAAAAAAATTATTGGAAAATAAAGAATGCGTCATTGATAAAATGAGAAGGATAACAAATCGATAAAATGTATCATTACTCAAGTAAATTCTCCTAACCGCATCGAGAATATTGGTATTTTACTTGGTAATTTATAAATTCAGAAATAATATATTGGCTTCGTTAATGATGTACTATACAGTACAAGAAGATATTTATTCATACAGATCGTGTGACTCAAATTAAAAAACAAAAAACCAAAAGTAAACCTACAGAAGAATAATTTTTGGATTCAAAATGATAGATTCGAATCTTTATAATCAATGTCTTTGATCAATGTCAAAGTTGATCAAAGGCATCGATTATGAAGTTTGAATTCATTTTGTATAAGAGAATAGCATTTGTAAGATTTTCTTTTTTTACAAATCGTTGAATGTTTGTATAAATTTTATGAATATTTCTTTATTTTATTTATAACTTATATTTTAACATGAACTGGAACTCAATACATATATTACCCAATATTATCCAAATTGATTGATTTAATTAAATTATTTTTTTATAAATAGTTTTATAAAGTATTTGTAAATTCATTTTTTTCTATTATACGGCCCTTAAAATACGAGAAATGATGTATCATATAGTAACAAATTACATCATTGAACGAGGAATAAGAAAGTTTGATAAGTTTAATTAGGAAATTACTTACAGTGGGTTTAGATATAAAAAGTACAGAAATTTTGTATAAATATTAAACTATTTAAACTATATTTCATTCATTATTTATTGTGTAATTTTATTTATTTTATTTAAGTTATAGTTTAACGTTTAAAATATTACAATTATTCGACAATTCTTAAAATTTTTACAACATATTAAAAGAAATATTATTTTTTTTTCAAACTAAGAACCAACTTCGATTTTAACCAATCAAAGAACGTTAATTGCTTATATAATTGAGATGAGTAAATTTCAACCAATTAGGAAACGTATATTGATATTAATCAATTACATTATCAACGGACGCACACATCTCATCCAATCAGAGAATGATTATTAACGTCACTTTATACGTAATTAAGAGAGACAAATTAAACCAATCAGAGAACGCTTATTTGTTGGATTTGTTAAAATATATTACGAATGTTCTTTTTTCCTTTTCTTAAAATTAAGATGGCGTTAGACTATTTTCTAGACACAAAAATTTTATAAATCCTTAATTTAAAAAGTGACCTCTTAATTTTTAATATAGATTTATTTCTGATAATCAAAATTGCCTAATTCTTTTATTAGTGTATTAAAATCATTCTTATTTTTAAATTTTTTTATTGCATATAGTATGACAAAAGATTTCGTCTAAATCAATCAAGAAACGACTTCATCTTGACACGTCGTTATTATAAACGTGTAATGTTTGAGAATTTCTGTGNATAAAAAATAAAAGTAGGCGGAGCTAAAACTCCCATTTCTTTTTTCCTCCAATGATCGTTTAATTTCCATCTTTCTTTACAACTTTTTTAAATTATCATTTTCCATATTTAGCAGAGAATTATCCATCTTCATACAACTCTTAATTTAATTAATATATCATCTTTCAAAATTATATTATTCATTTAAGGTTTATTTTTTATATTGCACACATTAAAAACATTTCTTAAAGTGAAAATTGAGGAAGGAAACAATAATTTTAATTTTTCATATTTTAAAATTAAGTGCTTAATTTGAAATAAAGCAAATAAATTAATCAAAGTTTGTGTTTAATTTAACTTTTTATAGCCTTTTCTTCATTTTATTTAATTAAAAATCAGAAAATCATCCTAAAACGATAGTAAAATCTTGCGAAAAACTTCTGGCAGAGTTTATAAAGAGTTATTTTTGGTAAAGCATATGTTATACAAATGTCTCTTCCACTATTTTCACGATTTTTTACGATATTTATGAATTATTGATTGCTAACTTAAGTGTATTTTCACATTTAAAATCGTAAAATTTTTCGTTGGCACCAGAAATCTCAACATTTTCTTCTTGAATTAAGAAGTAAGATGTAATCAGGAACATTTGTAAATGGAAGCAATTTAGGTCATTTCTGTTTGCATTATTTCAATGTTGACAAACATTTTTTTTTTATTGCTAAATATTTAACAATAGCCACTAGAAACTTGTATATATATTATTTTTATTTTCCCGGCTGCTATATATAACAGAAGAAAAGTATGGCGATCGGTCAAAAAAATGACCCCCCTCAAAATTTTTACATTTTTGTACTCGGGACACCCTGAAACGTCGAGAAATGCAAAAAAATTCTGGAGAATTTTCTATATGTATGAATCTTAGTGTGTGGGGATGTGGGTGTGTGGGAGTCACAATTTTGTTCAGCTTGTTTGAAACTTAATAACTCCTGTGGTTTTGGTCGAAAGTTTCTGAAATTTTGCAGGGAGATTTGGTTATTAGAGGGATTGGTGCTAATATATTTTGGTGTTTAAAGATCGATGGGGTGAGGAGATAAAGGGATTCGTATTTCATATTTGGAGTAGGGTCGGACTTAATAACAATTTTACTCGTTATCAGCATTAACAATTTTTTATAAAATTCGTCTGTGCCCTCAAAATTAAGCGTTTTTGCCATTTTGTAATAGTTTAAAATATAAGACGTTTTTAAATAAAATATGATAACAGATGGCGGTACCAAATGCTGCCGGGAAAGTTAAGCAACTCGTAGCTGGAAATTTTTTTTTCAAATGAAAGGCTGACGTTTGATATCGTTTTTAACTTTGTAAATTTTTACCTATTATTATTTGTTTTTTAATGAAGTTTTTTCTTCAATCCAATGTAACTGTTACTTCTGTGGTTGTGTTAAAGGATAAATGAATAGACTGGAAAATGTATATTTTTGTAAATAGTTTTAACTTCAAAGTTAAATTCGTAGTTGGATTTTTTCAGAATGACTTTTTATTTAAAAACCTTTCATATTTGTAATTTATCTTATCTGATCTGTTGGCTAATTATAACATTTATAATTTACCAACATTTTCTCTGCGAAAACTTTAATAACTTTTCTAAAATATAAGATAATGTTAAAATATGTAACGTAATCTTCCATTAACATTCATAAATTATAAATTCACTCGTTTACAAAGTAATTGCTGTGAAAACTAATTAAGTTCTAAACTATATCGTAATTACAAAATTTTAGTATCAAGAAATATAACTGTTGGTATCTTATATAAGAAAAATGCTCAGAAAGACATGTACAGTAGATATCGAGTGATAGACTCAAAATAATTCAAAACTGCGTATATTTGTGTATGAGTGTGGAATGTTTGTTTATCAGTGCTGTAAAGTAAGTTCATTACTAAAAAGTAAGATAGAAGAGTGCTACTTTATTAATCTTCAAGATGTTCCAATGACACTAAAGGAAATTCTTTATACTTTTTTCATTGTTAATCGTGTCAAGTTCAGAAGAAGAAATGATTTTTTATTTCTTAAAATACTTCTCCTCATTAAAAAGTCTGTTTTCTTATCAATTTTATAAATGTTTACCTTGGTCAATAGAAAATACAAGCTTGAAAGTCTTCTGTAACTTTATTCTGGAACTAACGAAGCTTTAGTACTGCAGGTTTAATGCTTAAAAACGTTTTATTAAAGTATTAAATTTAATATTAANCAGGGAGGTTTGTTTATTAGGGGGATCGATATTATTAAATTTTGGTGATTAAAGGTCCAGGGAATGGGGAATTATGGTCGTGTGTATCTCCGGTAGGGTCGGACTTAATGACGATTTTACTCGTTATTAGCAAATATAATTTTTTATATATAAAACTCTTCCCTACCCTTACAATTACGCTTTTTAAAATTTTGTAATAGCGAAAAATATAAAAAGTTTTTAAAATAAAATATGAAACAGATGGTGCCACCAAATGTTGCGGGAAAGTAAGCAACTTGTTGCTGAATTTTTTGTTAATATCTCACTGATTGCAGCTGTAATCTTATCTGGAATGCCTTACAAATTAATTATAAATGTATTTACTGTATTTCCTACCAATGCTACTTCTAAGGAAGTCTTTCCGACCAGTTGTGTCAACCGTGTTGAAAATTTTCGAACACTGCGTATAAGGCTCTATATTTCCTTTTGTAAAAGTATAAATATCACCCATCAACATTGCAGTTAATGTTATCCGTCTACCCGTACTAATATTTTACAATAGCAACCAGTATTATCGATAATTTTGAAGCAAAAGAAGAATCTTATGTATTAGTAGAAAAGACTGTTATCACGTGCTTTGTCCAGAATTCTTCTCTTTTTCCTTTAAGTATTAATGGACATTCCATTAACTCTATTGATGGTGTAAATGACCTCTGAGTTATTTTTGACAAACGTTTGGCCTTCTTACTTCATATTAACGAAATAATACATAGAAAAAGTATTGTATGACGTCATTGCCGTTTTATTTCGTCACACGCCGTCCTTAGTGTCCTAGTCTTTGCTTATCTTCAATCTGTAATCGATTACTGCACCTAGTATCTTGCAAAAGCTTATTTCTAAAACTTAAAGCCGCATTGAATCTGAAGAAATTGCAAGATCTAAATTAGCTGCACTTATTCTACACCGCCGTATCAAATTTTTTGATAGATTATTATATAATAAAATTTTTAATGGTCTTATATATATATGCGAATAAGCTTTTACTGACAGTACCTGTTTGATCTAGAAATATCTCATGCCTGGCTAAACCCAATTTTTGGCTCTATGCATTTTGAAAGTCATTCTTTTATAGAATCAAGAATACTTTTAATAGAGTCAAGTCAAAATCTTGAAATAAAACATTTTCGACAGATGTTTTATTTCAAAATTTTTACTTCTTTAGAAAATAATGCAAACATCATACAATACTTTTTCTATGTATTCATGTGCAATAATAATATGCTTCAATAGGAGACGATGGTTTACGATTTTGCAGTTTTTATTTCATTTTTAATCCGTCTTTGTTTTATTGCACCATCTTTTGAATGCCTTGCCGCTTTTTTATTTTATTTTATCAACCATTATTGTAAATTTTAAAGTATTATCATTTTATTGTATTTTAATAGTGATCGTGTTTTTATTGTTGTTTTATATGGGGGCAACAAACTTTAGCCATTCTGACTAGTTTTTGAGGTTCAACTAAAGTATGGTTTCACAAAATTCTTATAGATTTTGTCAAAAACTGAATTTTCTCTATTCCTTAGAGAGTAGTAGAAATTAAAGAGGTGGCTCGATTACTAATTAATTTTATATTTACATAAAGAATCCGTGTGAAGTTCCCGCCATAGTTGCACATTTCATTGGTATTTTACGTAAAATCTGATTTCTATACTCAGTATATTATACAGTAATATCAAAACCTGTATTTTTTATGATTAATAATTAAGTAACATACTTATTTCTTACCCAAGTACTGTCTTTTTGATATGGAAACATAAACCACACGATACTAACTGTGATTACTGTGATTATATCCCATAATTCAAGGCCAGGTTGTCATGTAGAAATATCGACTTTTGGCAACTAGTATAGTTAGTAACTGTTACGAAAAATATGACACGAATTCTTGTTATAGCAGCAAAATATTTGGAATATTATATTAAAAACAGTTATAAATGAATGCAGGGGGTTAATTTTCTGATAACGTTTAAATATTAATAAGTGTCATATTTTCATACGCCATTTTTAACAGCATGGATTTTAATTCTTTATATTGGCATAATTTCTACAGTTCTAAAAACAATTAAACGAAATTTTATATTTATAAATATGGCATAAAAGTACAGTACGTATAAATCGCATAGAAAAGTTTTGTTTCTTTAATGAAACAACACTGTCTCTATTAAGTCTATTATTCATACATCATTCATATTTACTAATTTTTAATCTTGTAAAATTCATTTTAAGGTGAAATATGAAAAAATGTCACTTCCTATTTACTTTTTTCTAACTTTAGTTTTCGTAAATATTTTTATTACAAAATTAAAAATAATTCAACAAAGCGAGGAACATTAAAAAAAACATTTGGTCATATATCTCCTGTTTGACAGATTGATAGAAAAGACGGATTAGACTCTTTTAAGAAATTCATGTCTAAAAATTGGCTATTCAAGCAGATTTCCTAACAATTCTAGTTTTTTATTAAATGTTTATAAAATAAATATAAATTATTTATATTTAAAAATATGTGTGATTTTGACTTGTCAGTTATAGTTATAAGTGCCAAACATTGCATTGTTACTTTGACTTGTCATAGAGCCAGATTTTCAATATACGATAGGCGATTATTATTGAATATGTGTTGTTTTCAAATAAGTAGAAGCATGGGATTCTCGATCTACTAATTGGAAAACTAAGCACCGAAGTATTTATAACATTCGTAAAATGGAACTACCAATCAAAACTTTCTAGAATAAATTTCGACGAATTTTTGAAAATATATCGTAAAATAACTTTCAAAAATCAATAGGAAAATCATAACTAATACGAGATATTGAAATTATTCGTAAATTTAAGATTAAGAAGCCGCATAAATATTAAAATTTAGCCTGGATAATTTTCAATATTTATATAATAGTTTTGAAAGCCTCGAAATAAAAGAAACGTTTACTTTATTTTTATATATTTTTAAGAAACAAAATCTGGTTGATATAAAAAAATTATTGGAAAATAAAGAATGCGTCATTGATAAAATGAGAAGGATAACAAATCGATAAAATGTATCATTACTCAAGTAAATTCTCCTAACCGCATCGAGAATATTGGTATTTTACTTGGTAATTTATAAATTCAGAAATAATATATTGGCTTCGTTAATGATGTACTATACAGTACAAGAAGATATTTATTCATACAGATCGTGTGACTCAAATTAAAAAACAAAAAACCAAAAGTAAACCTACAGAAGAATAATTTTTGGATTCAAAATGATAGATTCGAATCTTTATAATCAATGTCTTTGATCAATGTCAAAGTTGATCAAAGGCATCGATTATGAAGTTTGAATTCATTTTGTATAAGAGAATAGCATTTGTAAGATTTTCTTTTTTTACAAATCGTTGAATGTTTGTATAAATTTTATGAATATTTCTTTATTTTATTTATAACTTATATTTTAACATGAACTGGAACTCAATACATATATTACCCAATATTATCCAAATTGATTGATTTAATTAAATTATTTTTTTATAAATAGTTTTATAAAGTATTTGTAAATTCATTTTTTTCTATTATACGGCCCTTAAAATACGAGAAATGATGTATCATATAGTAACAAATTACATCATTGAACGAGGAATAAGAAAGTTTGATAAGTTTAATTAGGAAATTACTTACAGTGGGTTTAGATATAAAAAGTACAGAAATTTTGTATAAATATTAAACTATTTAAACTATATTTCATTCATTATTTATTGTGTAATTTTATTTATTTTATTTAAGTTATAGTTTAACGTTTAAAATATTACAATTATTCGACAATTCTTAAAATTTTTACAACATATTAAAAGAAATATTATTTTTTTTTCAAACTAAGAACCAACTTCGATTTTAACCAATCAAAGAACGTTAATTGCTTATATAATTGAGATGAGTAAATTTCAACCAATTAGGAAACGTATATTGATATTAATCAATTACATTATCAACGGACGCACACATCTCATCCAATCAGAGAATGATTATTAACGTCACTTTATACGTAATTAAGAGAGACAAATTAAACCAATCAGAGAACGCTTATTTGTTGGATTTGTTAAAATATATTACGAATGTTCTTTTTTCCTTTTCTTAAAATTAAGATGGCGTTAGACTATTTTCTAGACACAAAAATTTTATAAATCCTTAATTTAAAAAGTGACCTCTTAATTTTTAATATAGATTTATTTCTGATAATCAAAATTGCCTAATTCTTTTATTAGTGTATTAAAATCATTCTTATTTTTAAATTTTTTTATTGCATATAGTATGACAAAAGATTTCGTCTAAATCAATCAAGAAACGACTTCATCTTGACACGTCGTTATTATAAACGTGTAATGTTTGAGAATTTCTGTGTACAATGCCAAGTATGGAAAGTCACGCATTGTTGTAGAAAGTGTCACGTTAAGTCACATTGTGTGACTAATCTTTTCAGAGATTTTTGTTATGTAACAATTAAAATGCTTTAATTATAATTAACCATTACGCGAATATGTTAGAAATGACGTTGATTAATTTCATTTTTGCTTATTTTATACGAGAAATTTAATCAAAATTAAATCTATTCAGCATTAAATTTAAAAAAAAAAGAGAAATATTTAATTTAAATGAAAACAATTTTTCGGCTTATTTACGTTAGAAAATCGTTATTTAATTGCTATTAAAACTGCATTTTTCGATCAAAGTTAATGACTTTTAAAAGCAATTTTGCTATGACAAAATTAATTAATTATTATTTTTCTTGTTAAAAAGCTCTGATAAATAGTAGAATAAACACTTAATTAATCCTCTTAAATCAAGTACTGATATAATTCATCACACAGATACAGGATTAACTTCGTTAAATGAATAGAGTTAAGATGATCCTTCTCAAGAATCTGTGTTCCTGATTGTTCTTAAAAAGAAGTAACATTCTTTATTAATTGCATACCCTATATATGAAATAAGCATTTATCAAATGAAGTCACTTGAATAATTTCATTAATTATATAAGAATTATTTAATTACGATCGAAACGTTTTAAATTTTCGTATTTATTCATCAACTATGAAAAGTTGTTTACACATTCTGTGTATTTGTGTAAACATATTTATAAATCTATTTGTAAGTAATAGAATTACTGCAAGTCTTCTTTATGTTTTTGTGTATAAACTAGTAAACCTATATATTTTATGAATGTGTGTCTATATCTGTTCTTGTATTGCTTGAATACGTTTATGTTCTACATATTTTGTCTGTATTGAGTATTGTGCGTTTACTTGTGAGCATTTGTATTGTATTAAGCATAAGCATCCAATATACTAGTGTATGTTTCTGTTGTCTTATGTGTTTCAAATGTGCTGGTGTGTAAATATTTATGCACAAGCGCGTTGTGTTCCGTGTGTGCAATATATTGTTCAATGTTTTTGCGTATGTAACTTACGCGCAAAGAAATATATATTTCCAATTTTTAAGATTTAATATTATTATTAATAAAAGCTTCAATGTTAATTTTCTTAATTCAGAATTTAATAAATTGTTCTGTTCAATGAAAACTAAAGTTTTAGAGGTATTATTTCTTTTAAGAGGTTAAATAAACCTTGAATGCGAACCGAAATATTTTTTCCTATATATAAATAATTATAAATTTAAAAATTTATTTGAATTTACACAGGAAAATCTTAATTTTGATTATATTTTAATGGTCATAAATGAAAACTTCTTAAAATTATTCAAGTAATATAAAAAGAAAAATAAAATAAATAATAAGACATAATAATTACCTTTAAAATCATTAAATTTAATTTCAATTTTTTAAAATGTAATTTGGATGTATCGCATTTGTAATTAAAACTTTAATTAATTCGTTAAAAATCTTAATTACCTTTCAAGCAAATTGCAAATATTGACAAAAGAAAACAATCGAATAAAATAAATTAAAATGTATTTAAAAACAATTTAATTTAAATAATTTATTTGGGAAAGTGTTTTCGTCATTAAAAATAAAATAATTAAATATTTGAACGTCAAAAATTTAAAATTTTAATTGAGGGTATAAAATATTTCAAATATATACTATAATATTTTGTAATTTTCAGAATTTAATTTTTTTATTTTACTTTTATTTTTATTACATTTATTTATTAAAGATTTTTACGAATTATACTGTTTTAAAGTATAAAATGCTTACTTGAAAGGGGCGTAAACTATTTTTTAAAACTGTTTTTAACTTTTAAAATTGTTATTTTAACTCTTTCGGGGATTAAATTTATTACTTTTATTTCTAGATTTAAAGTTTTATTTATTTTTTGGATCTAAAGCTTTTATTTTACTTCAATTTTTAACATTTTTTGTGTTTTATTATTTTAAGGATTAATTCTATTTTTATTTAAACTATTGTGTTTTGAAGCTATTTAAAATCTTTACTACATTATTTTATATTAAATTTTTTTGCAACATTTTACATGGAGGCAATAGCTGAAAATATAATGGTCCTGCTACTATCTTTGTAGCATTTAATGTTTATTTTTATTAATTCTGTATATAAAAAAGCCAATTTTATAATTCTATTCTACTATCCTTATTCAAAAATTAAAGTTACTTTTAGTACTTTACGCATTTATCTACTAAAAAATAAAGCTAAAATTGCGGCTATTCGATTACATTTGAACGCTTCATTGCTTGTATTTTAAACTAAATTGAACAAATGTTTGCAAATTTATTAATAAATTAATTTTAAAAATCCGTAAAATTGAATTTTAATTGTTTATTTAAAATTTAAAAATGTATATTTAATAAAATATTTTATTATTTTACTTAATATAAACGATTAAATATTTATTTTTCGTGAGTGTATTTGTTCAAAACTAAGAAAAGATATCCTAACTACTTTCGTAAGTCAAACTAAATAATTATTGTATTTTATAAATGTTTTATAAATCATTAATCATTATCATATAAAAAAATCATGAAAATATTCAAGACATCGTTCTTCTGATTCATAGGAGACCATGAATTATTTGAGAAATTATTGAGAAACTCGAAACAAAAGATTAATTATAGAGTATTTTTAAACTTGATTTGTTTAAATTTTAAATTGGGAAATATCAATAGAAATAATTAAATATAAATAAATCGTTACTATTAATTCAACTAAAACTAGAAATTATCTATGATAATCTAGAAGAAGCCTTTATGAACCGATTTAAAATGAACAAAATTTGCTTCTTAAATATCTCGAATATCGTACAATGATCCTAATTTTAAAATAAATGGAAATAAAATTAAATTTTTAACTTAAAAATATCTTAATCTTTACGATATTTATATTACAAGAAAATTCAATTGATATATTTTGAATTTTATATCTGGAGTAAATATATTTTTTGCTTCAACTAACAAATGGAAAATCCCGGATTATATTTTGGGCCATTTCTATAATATATCTTTAAGTCCATTCATCCACGATAAAATATGCTATTTTACAATGCTTTTTTATTCGCTATTGTTACATACAGTGTATATATATAAAGGCTTAAAAGATTAAACATGAGATAAACCGTGGATGTAGCTTGCAGATATAAGCTTAAATTTGAAAACTATTATTGCAGTTTAATATCTTAAATTAAGATTTTTAGATTAAATGCAAGCGTATCGATCGAAAAAATATCTTTTCTTATTTCCCTTTGGTCGCGATGCTGATTAAACGGAATATAATCAATAAAAATTAAATAATTTAGTTTGTAATTTGAATTTTTACTGAATAATTAAAGACTTTTATAATTAATTAATAAATTTCTGTAATGATAAATATAAAAACAATTAAAATTTTTATAATTAATTTGCCAAAATTTGTGACCTTAGTCTTTATTATATATGCTTTAATTCTAATTTTTATAGTTAATACGTGAGTTCAACTGAAATTAAACTAATTTTTAGTATATTTCCTTAAATACTTTTCTAAAAGTTAAAAAAATAATAAAATAAAATAAAATAAATGCGTTTTCATATGAGTCAGTATGTATGTAACCATTCTATTATATTATAATACAAAATAATTTATATAAATTTAAAATTTTCTAATATTTTGCTATAAAATTGCACGATTAAAAGATAATTAAGGATTTTTCTTGTAATAATTTTATTTAAATTAAATTTATATTCATTTTACACCCGCTATTTTAATTAAAAAATCAATACAACGTTAAGCAAATAATTTACATTAATTACAAAAATTAAATATACTAATTACATAAAATATATTACATGAAATTTTTTAAATATAAAAAAACAGGCATTATATTAAAAATGTCTACATCCAGTAAATATATAAATATTTTACAAAATAAAGAAAAATTTTGTAATAAAAAATAAAAATTTATATTTTATAATGTATTTTCTTAAATAGTTATTCGTGTTCTTATTAACTAATGTTTTCTATAACATGAAAAAATTTCATTAAAACTGAAATTTAAAAATAGGCAGTCCTTTGTAAAATAAAAGAATTAAAACGTCTGAAAAAATTTTGACAACGTAATTTGAACGAATAATTAATAATTGGTTAATAAAAAATAAAAGTAGGCGGAGCTAAAACTCCCATTTCTTTTTTCCTCCAATGATCGTTTAATTTCCATCTTTCTTTACAACTTTTTTAAATTATCATTTTCCATATTTAGCAGAGAATTATCCATCTTCATACAACTCTTAATTTAATTAATATATCATCTTTCAAAATTATATTATTCATTTAAGGTTTATTTTTTATATTGCACACATTAAAAACATTTCTTAAAGTGAAAATTGAGGAAGGAAACAATAATTTTAATTTTTCATATTTTAAAATTAAGTGCTTAATTTGAAATAAAGCAAATAAATTAATCAAAGTTTGTGTTTAATTTAACTTTTTATAGCCTTTTCTTCATTTTATTTAATTAAAAATCAGAAAATCATCCTAAAACGATAGTAAAATCTTGCGAAAAACTTCTGGCAGAGTTTATAAAGAGTTATTTTTGGTAAAGCATATGTTATACAAATGTCTCTTCCACTATTTTCACGATTTTTTACGATATTTATGAATTATTGATTGCTAACTTAAGTGTATTTTCACATTTAAAATCGTAAAATTTTTCGTTGGCACCAGAAATCTCAACATTTTCTTCTTGAATTAAGAAGTAAGATGTAATCAGGAACATTTGTAAATGGAAGCAATTTAGGTCATTTCTGTTTGCATTATTTCAATGTTGACAAACATTTTTTTTTTATTGCTAAATATTTAACAATAGCCACTAGAAACTTGTATATATATTATTTTTATTTTCCCGGCTGCTATATATAACAGAAGAAAAGTATGGCGATCGGTCAAAAAAATGACCCCCCTCAAAATTTTTACATTTTTGTACTCGGGACACCCTGAAACGTCGAGAAATGCAAAAAAATTCTGGAGAATTTTCTATATGTATGAATCTTAGTGTGTGGGGATGTGGGTGTGTGGGAGTCACAATTTTGTTCAGCTTGTTTGAAACTTAATAACTCCTGTGGTTTTGGTCGAAAGTTTCTGAAATTTTGCAGGGAGATTTGGTTATTAGAGGGATTGGTGCTAATATATTTTGGTGTTTAAAGATCGATGGGGTGAGGAGATAAAGGGATTCGTATTTCATATTTGGAGTAGGGTCGGACTTAATAACAATTTTACTCGTTATCAGCATTAACAATTTTTTATAAAATTCGTCTGTGCCCTCAAAATTAAGTGTTTTTGCCATTTTGTAATAGTTTAAAATATAAGACGTTTTTAAATAAAATATGATAACAGATGGCGGTACCAAATGCTGCCGGGAAAGTTAAGCAACTCGTAGCTGGAAATTTTTTTTTCAAATGAAAGGCTGACGTTTGATATCGTTTTTAACTTTGTAAATTTTTACCTATTATTATTTGTTTTTTAATGAAGTTTTTTCTTCAATCCAATGTAACTGTTACTTCTGTGGTTGTGTTAAAGGATAAATGAATAGACTGGAAAATGTATATTTTTGTAAATAGTTTTAACTTCAAAGTTAAATTCGTAGTTGGATTTTTTCAGAATGACTTTTTATTTAAAAACCTTTCATATTTGTAATTTATCTTATCTGATCTGTTGGCTAATTATAACATTTATAATTTACCAACATTTTCTCTGCGAAAACTTTAATAACTTTTCTAAAATATAAGATAATGTTAAAATATGTAACGTAATCTTCCATTAACATTCATAAATTATAAATTCACTCGTTTACAAAGTAATTGCTGTGAAAACTAATTAAGTTCTAAACTATATCGTAATTACAAAATTTTAGTATCAAGAAATATAACTGTTGGTATCTTATATAAGAAAAATGCTCAGAAAGACATGTACAGTAGATATCGAGTGATAGACTCAAAATAATTCAAAACTGCGTATATTTGTGTATGAGTGTGGAATGTTTGTTTATCAGTGCTGTAAAGTAAGTTCATTACTAAAAAGTAAGATAGAAGAGTGCTACTTTATTAATCTTCAAGATGTTCCAATGACACTAAAGGAAATTCTTTATACTTTTTTCATTGTTAATCGTGTCAAGTTCAGAAGAAGAAATGATTTTTTATTTCTTAAAATACTTCTCCTCATTAAAAAGTCTGTTTTCTTATCAATTTTATAAATGTTTACCTTGGTCAATAGAAAATACAAGCTTGAAAGTCTTCTGTAACTTTATTCTGGAACTAACGAAGCTTTAGTACTGCAGGTTTAATGCTTAAAAACGTTTTATTAAAGTATTAAATTTAATATTAATATTCATAAATTTGTAAATTGTTAAATAATGAATTCTTGCAGCATTAAAATGCATTACTCTTCGCTATAAAATTCATATTCTTTTTTCATCATTTAATGATAATGTTGATATATTAACAGTTTCCTGCCATAAAATTTAATAATTAAATTGTAGAGTTTGGCAATTTCACTTTTTTTCTGTAATCTTGGTCAAAGAATTAGTTTTAAATGTTAAATATTGCATTATATTTTATTTATTTAAAGAAATTATATAAACAATCAAATTATTCTCTTGACTAACTTCTTCTGTAAAATTAAATAGATTTGGATAAATTATTTTCATTTCTAAGTTTTCTACAGAATAAATTTCCAAAGACTTTTTAATGTAAATTGCATATACAATGCAATTTTAAGTATGATTTTACATTATTTCTCTTCATTCTGGTACGTATAGAGGATAACATTTTTTTAAAAATATGTTAAAAGAATAATAACAAAAATAGCATTTACATACTTCGCTTTCTTTTAAAAAATTGAAATTTAAACTTTATAAATATTTTATATAACAAAGGATCTTTTCGATGGCTTTCCTATGGGAAATTTAAGAATGGAAAATATTTATCCAAGCATAAAAATGCTTGGTAATTTAATTTTTTTAATTAAAAAATTAAAAAAAAATATGCACTATTGCCGAAATTATTTTAGTAAATTAAATTTTTTAACTTGTTCTATTTATGAATAAATGAATACAATATAATTATTTCAGTATTTTAATATTGTGAATAATCAGTAAAATGTACAGTAGTTAGCACAATTCAAAGCTGGAAAAGGAATAGCAGTTGGGCTTCTCCTCATGACTTCTCTAGACACCGGGGAAGCTCCTACTAGAAAATTAAATTTTAATTTAACTAATTATTTTATTTTGATTTTTTAAATATTAATTTATATTCGTAAACTAAAAATCGTTTTATATTTTTGTATTCATACTTTAATTTTCGATAAAATCTTCGTTGTTATATATTAAATCATTATTTTAATGCGATTTCGTGGTAATTCATCATTGTGCATTTAAATGCATCTATTAATTATAAGAATAATAATTAAATTAATATTTTTATTATTTCTCATTAATTTTGTCACTAAATATTAGAAATCTGTTTGCTTACACTGTAAACCAATAAAAATTCATTATATTTTGTGAAATTGTTCCCATTTATCTTTGATAAATTAATATAGTTTAGTTTAAAACCTTAATATTTAATGTTTTCATTTCATTTTATTACTTTCTCGGCTGTTATATATAACAGAGAAGTATGGCGATCGTTCAAAAATGATCCCGCATGATTTTTACATTTTTGGACTAAGGAAATCTTGAAACGTCAAGAAATGAAAAATAATTCGGGTTTTTTTCTGTATGTATGGATGTTATTTTGTATGTATATGTGTGTGTGGGGGGGCACGATTTTGTTCATCCTCTTTGAAGCTTAATAACTCCTGTGCTTTTTGTCGAAAATTTCTGAAATTTTGCAAGGAGGTAAGTGTATTAGGGGGTCGATGCTATTAAATTTTGGTGTTTAAATGTCGATGGCTGGGGAGATAAAGCGGTTTGTTTGTATCTCTAGTAGGGTCGGACATAATGACGATTTTACTCGTTATTAGCATTTACAATGTATTATAAAATACGTCTCTCCCTCAAAATTAATCTTTTTGCCATTTTATAATAGTTAAAAATATAAAAAATTTTTTTTAATAAAATATGATAACAGATGGTGCCACAAACTGTTGCCGGGAAAATTAAGCAACTCTTTACTGGACTTTTTTTTTTATATTTTCAGAGTTTTATTGACCATTCTCAAACTTTCACAAGCCTCTGAGGGGTCAATATCGACCCGTGGGAAACCCTAATACAGGCCTACAGAAAGTTAATATAACAAAGTTTGCTTTTAAATCTTAATACATTAAATAATGTAAGATGTAATTNCATCAAATGTTGTCGGGAAAGTTAAGTAACTCGTTGCTGGTATTTTTTTGTCTTGTTGCTAAAAGTGCAAGAGCTTCAACAGTTAATGTATTTACAAGGTATATTGAATAATCAAATAAATCTGATTTAAAATTTTGTCAAAGAAATGAACTTTGTGCCTTTATATTAATAAACTAATTTAATTGTTTGTATAGTGATAAGTATTCTTCGATTTTTTAGGTAAAAATGATAGCAAACACGCAGCCATTTTAATTATATGTATTTTTAGAAACCTACTTAACTACACTACGACTACAAATGTCACGTTAGTGTCGTTTATTCAAATTGAGAATGGTTTCAACTTTTTCTACTTATGATAAACGTTTTCTATATTCAAAACAAGGTGAAAACCTTTATCTAGATTGAATCTGTCAGCATTAAGTAGATTAGATAATATACATATGAAACTAAAACCATTTTACACTATTTTTTATTGAGGGTCTAGCATTTCCCACGTCATTTCCAAATAATATAAAATTAAAAATTAAAAAAGTAGATATAAAAATATAATTTAAATCTGAAATGCGTATTTAAAATTGATATTTATGCAATCCAAAATTGTTTATTTAAAAAAATTATATGCCCAATTAGAGTGAGGTATCTAGGATGTAATCTAGGATGTATATAAATCCTAGCAGGAGATCGAATTCGATTCAAAAATTTTCATTGGGTACTGTACTAATTCTTATAATTCATAGAATGGATTTATCAAGAAAAATATCTTCGTACCTAACTAGAGGAATCTAAACATTACTATTTTTATAGGTGAATTTAATAAATTAGTATTTCTCTTAAAGATTTTATAGAAAACAAAATAGAAACTTCGTGGCACTAAATGCTGCTATATCGTTCATTTATGCCAAATTTTTATTATTGAAAATAAAATATTTCGCCAGATAAACGTGTCACACACTTTAGCGAAATATATGATATCATTTTGGTATTATAATATCATGAAATTCAAATATTTGTGATTAAAAATGATGAAAATTGTCTTTCTACTTATACATTTCAGATGCAATAACGTTATATAAATACAATTTGACATACCTTATCGAGTTCATTAGTTTAACATTTTTGAAACGTGTCGGTATTTTTTCTTTTGTTCAAACACGATCTAGTGCAATCAGTGATTTCACTACATCGTATTTGAACAAAGGAGTTTATTAGTATTTTGATTGGATAAAATTTAAGAGTATTATATAAATTACTTTAAATTTCATAGTATAAATAAATTATAACAAATTTTAAAACAGTCTTTCTATAGTGAAACCAGAGAATTCGGTCGTACTTGATTATTGGACGTTACCTCGTGCTTCTAATTATAACATTTAATTCTTTAATATCTTATAATTAAATTAAAATATAATTTTCTATTTTAAATGGATCATTAAATAATCTGAATAAATATTAATTTAGCAATTTAGTTTATTTTTTATTTAAAAAATATTGCTCTGGTTAATTGTATATAATTGTACACAAAAAAATAATTTATAATTTAATTTTAATTTTTTTTAGATATTATCATCAAGTAGTACATGAAAGCTAAGCAATACAATTATTTATTGTGTCATTGTCACAATGCNCAATTTTTCGGCTTATTTACGTTAGAAAATCGTTATTTAATTGCTATTAAAACTGCATTTTTCGATCAAAGTTAATGACTTTTAAAAGCAATTTTGCTATGACAAAATTAATTAATTATTATTTTTCTTGTTAAAAAGCTCTGATAAATAGTAGAATAAACACTTAATTAATCCTCTTAAATCAAGTACTGATATAATTCATCACACAGATACAGGATTAACTTCGTTAAATGAATAGAGTTAAGATGATCCTTCTCAAGAATCTGTGTTCCTGATTGTTCTTAAAAAGAAGTAACATTCTTTATTAATTGCATACCCTATATATGAAATAAGCATTTATCAAATGAAGTCACTTGAATAATTTCATTAATTATATAAGAATTATTTAATTACGATCGAAACGTTTTAAATTTTCGTATTTATTCATCAACTATGAAAAGTTGTTTACACATTCTGTGTATTTGTGTAAACATATTTATAAATCTATTTGTAAGTAATAGAATTACTGCAAGTCTTCTTTATGTTTTTGTGTATAAACTAGTAAACCTATATATTTTATGAATGTGTGTCTATATCTGTTCTTGTATTGCTTGAATACGTTTATGTTCTACATATTTTGTCTGTATTGAGTATTGTGCGTTTACTTGTGAGCATTTGTATTGTATTAAGCATAAGCATCCAATATACTAGTGTATGTTTCTGTTGTCTTATGTGTTTCAAATGTGCTGGTGTGTAAATATTTATGCACAAGCGCGTTGTGTTCCGTGTGTGCAATATATTGTTCAATGTTTTTGCGTATGTAACTTACGCGCAAAGAAATATATATTTCCAATTTTTAAGATTTAATATTATTATTAATAAAAGCTTCAATGTTAATTTTCTTAATTCAGAATTTAATAAATTGTTCTGTTCAATGAAAACTAAAGTTTTAGAGGTATTATTTCTTTTAAGAGGTTAAATAAACCTTGAATGCGAACCGAAATATTTTTTCCTATATATAAATAATTATAAATTTAAAAATTTATTTGAATTTACACAGGAAAATCTTAATTTTGATTATATTTTAATGGTCATAAATGAAAACTTCTTAAAATTATTCAAGTAATATAAAAAGAAAAATAAAATAAATAATAAGACATAATAATTACCTTTAAAATCATTAAATTTAATTTCAATTTTTTAAAATGTAATTTGGATGTATCGCATTTGTAATTAAAACTTTAATTAATTCGTTAAAAATCTTAATTACCTTTCAAGCAAATTGCAAATATTGACAAAAGAAAACAATCGAATAAAATAAATTAAAATGTATTTAAAAACAATTTAATTTAAATAATTTATTTGGGAAAGTGTTTTCGTCATTAAAAATAAAATAATTAAATATTTGAACGTCAAAAATTTTAAATTTTAATTGAGGGTATAAAATATTTCAAATATATACTATAATATTTTGTAATTTTCAGAATTTAATTTTTTTATTTTACTTTTATTTTTATTACATTTATTTATTAAAGATTTTTACGAATTATACTGTTTTAAAGTATAAAATGCTTACTTGAAAGGGGCGTAAACTATTTTTTAAAACTGTTTTTAACTTTTAAAATTGTTATTTTAACTCTTTCGGGGATTAAATTTATTACTTTTATTTCTAGATTTAAAGTTTTATTTATTTTTTGGATCTAAAGCTTTTATTTTACTTCAATTTTTAACATTTTTTGTGTTTTATTATTTTAAGGATTAATTCTATTTTTATTTAAACTATTGTGTTTTGAAGCTATTTAAAATCTTTACTACATTATTTTATATTAAATTTTTTTGCAACATTTTACATGGAGGCAATAGCTGAAAATATAATGGTCCTGCTACTATCTTTGTAGCATTTAATGTTTATTTTTATTAATTCTGTATATAAAAAAGCCAATTTTATAATTCTATTCTACTATCCTTATTCAAAAATTAAAGTTACTTTTAGTACTTTACGCATTTATCTACTAAAAAATAAAGCTAAAATTGCGGCTATTCGATTACATTTGAACGCTTCATTGCTTGTATTTTAAACTAAATTGAACAAATGTTTGCAAATTTATTAATAAATTAATTTTAAAAATCCGTAAAATTGAATTTTAATTGTTTATTTAAAATTTAAAAATGTATATTTAATAAAATATTTTATTATTTTACTTAATATAAACGATTAAATATTTATTTTTCGTGAGTGTATTTGTTCAAAACTAAGAAAAGATATCCTAACTACTTTCGTAAGTCAAACTAAATAATTATTGTATTTTATAAATGTTTTATAAATCATTAATCATTATCATATAAAAAAATCATGAAAATATTCAAGACATCGTTCTTCTGATTCATAGGAGACCATGAATTATTTGAGAAATTATTGAGAAACTCGAAACAAAAGATTAATTATAGAGTATTTTTAAACTTGATTTGTTTAAATTTTAAATTGGGAAATATCAATAGAAATAATTAAA
This sequence comes from Centruroides sculpturatus, assembly GCF_000671375.1. Lineage (NCBI taxonomy): Eukaryota > Metazoa > Arthropoda > Arachnida > Scorpiones > Buthidae > Centruroides > Centruroides sculpturatus. The sequence continues at coordinate 293,436 of NW_019385259.1, forward strand.
TATAAATAAATCGTTACTATTAATTCAACTAAAACTAGAAATTATCTATGATAATCTAGAAGAAGCCTTTATGAACCGATTTAAAATGAACAAAATTTGCTTCTTAAATATCTCGAATATCGTACAATGATCCTAATTTTAAAATAAATGGAAATAAAATTAAATTTTTAACTTAAAAATATCTTAATCTTTACGATATTTATATTACAAGAAAATTCAATTGATATATTTTGAATTTTATATCTGGAGTAAATATATTTTTTGCTTCAACTAACAAATGGAAAATCCCGGATTATATTTTGGGCCATTTCTATAATATATCTTTAAGTCCATTCATCCACGATAAAATATGCTATTTTACAATGCTTTTTTATTCGCTATTGTTACATACAGTGTATATATATAAAGGCTTAAAAGATTAAACATGAGATAAACCGTGGATGTAGCTTGCAGATATAAGCTTAAATTTGAAAACTATTATTGCAGTTTAATATCTTAAATTAAGATTTTTAGATTAAATGCAAGCGTATCGATCGAAAAAATATCTTTTCTTATTTCCCTTTGGTCGCGATGCTGATTAAACGGAATATAATCAATAAAAATTAAATAATTTAGTTTGTAATTTGAATTTTTACTGAATAATTAAAGACTTTTATAATTAATTAATAAATTTCTGTAATGATAAATATAAAAACAATTAAAATTTTTATAATTAATTTGCCAAAATTTGTGACCTTAGTCTTTATTATATATGCTTTAATTCTAATTTTTATAGTTAATACGTGAGTTCAACTGAAATTAAACTAATTTTTAGTATATTTCCTTAAATACTTTTCTAAAAGTTAAAAAAATAATAAAATAAAATAAAATAAATGCGTTTTCATATGAGTCAGTATGTATGTAACCATTCTATTATATTATAATACAAAATAATTTATATAAATTTAAAATTTTCTAATATTTTGCTATAAAATTGCACGATTAAAAGATAATTAAGGATTTTTCTTGTAATAATTTTATTTAAATTAAATTTATATTCATTTTACACCCGCTATTTTAATTAAAAAATCAATACAACGTTAAGCAAATAATTTACATTAATTACAAAAATTAAATATACTAATTACATAAAATATATTACATGAAATTTTTTAAATATAAAAAAACAGGCATTATATTAAAAATGTCTACATCCAGTAAATATATAAATATTTTACAAAATAAAGAAAAATTTTGTAATAAAAAATAAAAATTTATATTTTATAATGTATTTTCTTAAATAGTTATTCGTGTTCTTATTAACTAATGTTTTCTATAACATGAAAAAATTTCATTAAAACTGAAATTTAAAAATAGGCAGTCCTTTGTAAAATAAAAGAATTAAAACGTCTGAAAAAATTTTGACAACGTAATTTGAACGAATAATTAATAATTGGTTAATAAAAAATAAAAGTAGGCGGAGCTAAAACTCCCATTTCTTTTTTCCTCCAATGATCGTTTAATTTCCATCTTTCTTTACAACTTTTTTAAATTATCATTTTCCATATTTAGCAGAGAATTATCCATCTTCATACAACTCTTAATTTAATTAATATATCATCTTTCAAAATTATATTATTCATTTAAGGTTTATTTTTTATATTGCACACATTAAAAACATTTCTTAAAGTGAAAATTGAGGAAGGAAACAATAATTTTAATTTTTCATATTTTAAAATTAAGTGCTTAATTTGAAATAAAGCAAATAAATTAATCAAAGTTTGTGTTTAATTTAACTTTTTATAGCCTTTTCTTCATTTTATTTAATTAAAAATCAGAAAATCATCCTAAAACGATAGTAAAATCTTGCGAAAAACTTCTGGCAGAGTTTATAAAGAGTTATTTTTGGTAAAGCATATGTTATACAAATGTCTCTTCCACTATTTTCACGATTTTTTACGATATTTATGAATTATTGATTGCTAACTTAAGTGTATTTTCACATTTAAAATCGTAAAATTTTTCGTTGGCACCAGAAATCTCAACATTTTCTTCTTGAATTAAGAAGTAAGATGTAATCAGGAACATTTGTAAATGGAAGCAATTTAGGTCATTTCTGTTTGCATTATTTCAATGTTGACAAACATTTTTTTTTTATTGCTAAATATTTAACAATAGCCACTAGAAACTTGTATATATATTATTTTTATTTTCCCGGCTGCTATATATAACAGAAGAAAAGTATGGCGATCGGTCAAAAAAATGACCCCCCTCAAAATTTTTACATTTTTGTACTCGGGACACCCTGAAACGTCGAGAAATGCAAAAAAATTCTGGAGAATTTTCTATATGTATGAATCTTAGTGTGTGGGGATGTGGGTGTGTGGGAGTCACAATTTTGTTCAGCTTGTTTGAAACTTAATAACTCCTGTGGTTTTGGTCGAAAGTTTCTGAAATTTTGCAGGGAGATTTGGTTATTAGAGGGATTGGTGCTAATATATTTTGGTGTTTAAAGATCGATGGGGTGAGGAGATAAAGGGATTCGTATTTCATATTTGGAGTAGGGTCGGACTTAATAACAATTTTACTCGTTATCAGCATTAACAATTTTTTATAAAATTCGTCTGTGCCCTCAAAATTAAGTGTTTTTGCCATTTTGTAATAGTTTAAAATATAAGACGTTTTTAAATAAAATATGATAACAGATGGCGGTACCAAATGCTGCCGGGAAAGTTAAGCAACTCGTAGCTGGAAATTTTTTTTTCAAATGAAAGGCTGACGTTTGATATCGTTTTTAACTTTGTAAATTTTTACCTATTATTATTTGTTTTTTAATGAAGTTTTTTCTTCAATCCAATGTAACTGTTACTTCTGTGGTTGTGTTAAAGGATAAATGAATAGACTGGAAAATGTATATTTTTGTAAATAGTTTTAACTTCAAAGTTAAATTCGTAGTTGGATTTTTTCAGAATGACTTTTTATTTAAAAACCTTTCATATTTGTAATTTATCTTATCTGATCTGTTGGCTAATTATAACATTTATAATTTACCAACATTTTCTCTGCGAAAACTTTAATAACTTTTCTAAAATATAAGATAATGTTAAAATATGTAACGTAATCTTCCATTAACATTCATAAATTATAAATTCACTCGTTTACAAAGTAATTGCTGTGAAAACTAATTAAGTTCTAAACTATATCGTAATTACAAAATTTTAGTATCAAGAAATATAACTGTTGGTATCTTATATAAGAAAAATGCTCAGAAAGACATGTACAGTAGATATCGAGTGATAGACTCAAAATAATTCAAAACTGCGTATATTTGTGTATGAGTGTGGAATGTTTGTTTATCAGTGCTGTAAAGTAAGTTCATTACTAAAAAGTAAGATAGAAGAGTGCTACTTTATTAATCTTCAAGATGTTCCAATGACACTAAAGGAAATTCTTTATACTTTTTTCATTGTTAATCGTGTCAAGTTCAGAAGAAGAAATGATTTTTTATTTCTTAAAATACTTCTCCTCATTAAAAAGTCTGTTTTCTTATCAATTTTATAAATGTTTACCTTGGTCAATAGAAAATACAAGCTTGAAAGTCTTCTGTAACTTTATTCTGGAACTAACGAAGCTTTAGTACTGCAGGTTTAATGCTTAAAAACGTTTTATTAAAGTATTAAATTTAATATTAATATTCATAAATTTGTAAATTGTTAAATAATGAATTCTTGCAGCATTAAAATGCATTACTCTTCGCTATAAAATTCATATTCTTTTTTCATCATTTAATGATAATGTTGATATATTAACAGTTTCCTGCCATAAAATTTAATAATTAAATTGTAGAGTTTGGCAATTTCACTTTTTTTCTGTAATCTTGGTCAAAGAATTAGTTTTAAATGTTAAATATTGCATTATATTTTATTTATTTAAAGAAATTATATAAACAATCAAATTATTCTCTTGACTAACTTCTTCTGTAAAATTAAATAGATTTGGATAAATTATTTTCATTTCTAAGTTTTCTACAGAATAAATTTCCAAAGACTTTTTAATGTAAATTGCATATACAATGCAATTTTAAGTATGATTTTACATTATTTCTCTTCATTCTGGTACGTATAGAGGATAACATTTTTTTAAAAATATGTTAAAAGAATAATAACAAAAATAGCATTTACATACTTCGCTTTCTTTTAAAAAATTGAAATTTAAACTTTATAAATATTTTATATAACAAAGGATCTTTTCGATGGCTTTCCTATGGGAAATTTAAGAATGGAAAATATTTATCCAAGCATAAAAATGCTTGGTAATTTAATTTTTTTAATTAAAAAATTAAAAAAAAATATGCACTATTGCCGAAATTATTTTAGTAAATTAAATTTTTTAACTTGTTCTATTTATGAATAAATGAATACAATATAATTATTTCAGTATTTTAATATTGTGAATAATCAGTAAAATGTACAGTAGTTAGCACAATTCAAAGCTGGAAAAGGAATAGCAGTTGGGCTTCTCCTCATGACTTCTCTAGACACCGGGGAAGCTCCTACTAGAAAATTAAATTTTAATTTAACTAATTATTTTATTTTGATTTTTTAAATATTAATTTATATTCGTAAACTAAAAATCGTTTTATATTTTTGTATTCATACTTTAATTTTCGATAAAATCTTCGTTGTTATATATTAAATCATTATTTTAATGCGATTTCGTGGTAATTCATCATTGTGCATTTAAATGCATCTATTAATTATAAGAATAATAATTAAATTAATATTTTTATTATTTCTCATTAATTTTGTCACTAAATATTAGAAATCTGTTTGCTTACACTGTAAACCAATAAAAATTCATTATATTTTGTGAAATTGTTCCCATTTATCTTTGATAAATTAATATAGTTTAGTTTAAAACCTTAATATTTAATGTTTTCATTTCATTTTATTACTTTCTCGGCTGTTATATATAACAGAGAAGTATGGCGATCGTTCAAAAATGATCCCGCATGATTTTTACATTTTTGGACTAAGGAAATCTTGAAACGTCAAGAAATGAAAAATAATTCGGGTTTTTTTCTGTATGTATGGATGTTATTTTGTATGTATATGTGTGTGTGGGGGGGCACGATTTTGTTCATCCTCTTTGAAGCTTAATAACTCCTGTGCTTTTTGTCGAAAATTTCTGAAATTTTGCAAGGAGGTAAGTGTATTAGGGGGTCGATGCTATTAAATTTTGGTGTTTAAATGTCGATGGCTGGGGAGATAAAGCGGTTTGTTTGTATCTCTAGTAGGGTCGGACATAATGACGATTTTACTCGTTATTAGCATTTACAATGTATTATAAAATACGTCTCTCCCTCAAAATTAATCTTTTTGCCATTTTATAATAGGCCTAATTAAAAATATAAAAAGTTTTATTAATAAAATATGATAACGGATGGCACCATCAAATGTTGTCGGGAAAGTTAAGTAACTCGTTGCTGGTATTTTTTTGTCTTGTTGCTAAAAGTGCAAGAGCTTCAACAGTTAATGTATTTACAAGGTATATTGAATAATCAAATAAATCTGATTTAAAATTTTGTCAAAGAAATGAACTTTGTGCCTTTATATTAATAAACTAATTTAATTGTTTGTATAGTGATAAGTATTCTTCGATTTTTTAGGTAAAAATGATAGCAAACACGCAGCCATTTTAATTATATGTATTTTTAGAAACCTACTTAACTACACTACGACTACAAATGTCACGTTAGTGTCGTTTATTCAAATTGAGAATGGTTTCAACTTTTTCTACTTATGATAAACGTTTTCTATATTCAAAACAAGGTGAAAACCTTTATCTAGATTGAATCTGTCAGCATTAAGTAGATTAGATAATATACATATGAAACTAAAACCATTTTACACTATTTTTTATTGAGGGTCTAGCATTTCCCACGTCATTTCCAAATAATATAAAATTAAAAATTAAAAAAGTAGATATAAAAATATAATTTAAATCTGAAATGCGTATTTAAAATTGATATTTATGCAATCCAAAATTGTTTATTTAAAAAAATTATATGCCCAATTAGAGTGAGGTATCTAGGATGTAATCTAGGATGTATATAAATCCTAGCAGGAGATCGAATTCGATTCAAAAATTTTCATTGGGTACTGTACTAATTCTTATAATTCATAGAATGGATTTATCAAGAAAAATATCTTCGTACCTAACTAGAGGAATCTAAACATTACTATTTTTATAGGTGAATTTAATAAATTAGTATTTCTCTTAAAGATTTTATAGAAAACAAAATAGAAACTTCGTGGCACTAAATGCTGCTATATCGTTCATTTATGCCAAATTTTTATTATTGAAAATAAAATATTTCGCCAGATAAACGTGTCACACACTTTAGCGAAATATATGATATCATTTTGGTATTATAATATCATGAAATTCAAATATTTGTGATTAAAAATGATGAAAATTGTCTTTCTACTTATACATTTCAGATGCAATAACGTTATATAAATACAATTTGACATACCTTATCGAGTTCATTAGTTTAACATTTTTGAAACGTGTCGGTATTTTTTCTTTTGTTCAAACACGATCTAGTGCAATCAGTGATTTCACTACATCGTATTTGAACAAAGGAGTTTATTAGTATTTTGATTGGATAAAATTTAAGAGTATTATATAAATTACTTTAAATTTCATAGTATAAATAAATTATAACAAATTTTAAAACAGTCTTTCTATAGTGAAACCAGAGAATTCGGTCGTACTTGATTATTGGACGTTACCTCGTGCTTCTAATTATAACATTTAATTCTTTAATATCTTATAATTAAATTAAAATATAATTTTCTATTTTAAATGGATCATTAAATAATCTGAATAAATATTAATTTAGCAATTTAGTTTATTTTTTATTTAAAAAATATTGCTCTGGTTAATTGTATATAATTGTACACAAAAAAATAATTTATNAATATTTATAATTTTTTTAAAATTAAATAATATAAATAAGCTTTAAAATACGTATAAAATTAATAAACATTATAAAGCTTGTTAATAATAATCTACAAGAAATTTTTTACGTTTTGGAGAGAATATTTTTTTAATTAGTCACAATTACATCAATCTCACTCTCGAATAAAAAAGTTGTACAGACAGACGAACAAACAGAATGAGAAGCATTTTAAATTCTCTAACTCGAGAATGTTTCTGACAAATCTTACAGATAGACAAATTAACGGTACAAAAATTATTAAATTTCATCAAAAGCCCGAATGAATTCGGTTAATTTTTTAGTTTGTGGTAAGCCTGTTCTCGAATTCATACATCTCTTTCCATGCTTCAACTATCTTGCATTAATTTGTAAAGTAATTAAATTTTACATTTAAATTTTTACTTATAAAAACAAAATGGCTAAATTTGGTTTTATTTAATTTTAGAAGTCGCAAAAGTAGTTGAAATTACACTAAAAGTTAGTAAACATAGGCAGTCTACTTCAAATTGTGAAATGAACATATCCAGAAGAAAATCTAACAGCGGTGAATTTAAAATTCCCTTAACAGTGATTGGTTAAAAAAAATAAAACTGGTGGAAATATGTCTACTGTCAAATAAATCATCTTGAATAAATGACTTTTATTTAAAAATATTTATACTACAATCGAACTTCCAATGACTGCCATATCCAACAACGCCCGTTGTTTAGAAGTTTCAGTGTATTTATATTAGTTTTTATAAAATCTTCGTACCTAACTAGAGGAATCTAAACATTACTATTTTTATAGGTGAATTTAATAAATTAGTATTTCTCTTAAAGATTTTATAGAAAACAAANATTTTATATCTGGAGTAAATATATTTTTTGCTTCAACTAACAAATGGAAAATCCCGGATTATATTTTGGGCCATTTCTATAATATATCTTTAAGTCCATTCATCCACGATAAAATATGCTATTTTACAATGCTTTTTTATTCGCTATTGTTACATACAGTGTATATATATAAAGGCTTAAAAGATTAAACATGAGATAAACCGTGGATGTAGCTTGCAGATATAAGCTTAAATTTGAAAACTATTATTGCAGTTTAATATCTTAAATTAAGATTTTTAGATTAAATGCAAGCGTATCGATCGAAAAAATATCTTTTCTTATTTCCCTTTGGTCGCGATGCTGATTAAACGGAATATAATCAATAAAAATTAAATAATTTAGTTTGTAATTTGAATTTTTACTGAATAATTAAAGACTTTTATAATTAATTAATAAATTTCTGTAATGATAAATATAAAAACAATTAAAATTTTTATAATTAATTTGCCAAAATTTGTGACCTTAGTCTTTATTATATATGCTTTAATTCTAATTTTTATAGTTAATACGTGAGTTCAACTGAAATTAAACTAATTTTTAGTATATTTCCTTAAATACTTTTCTAAAAGTTAAAAAAATAATAAAATAAAATAAAATAAATGCGTTTTCATATGAGTCAGTATGTATGTAACCATTCTATTATATTATAATACAAAATAATTTATATAAATTTAAAATTTTCTAATATTTTGCTATAAAATTGCACGATTAAAAGATAATTAAGGATTTTTCTTGTAATAATTTTATTTAAATTAAATTTATATTCATTTTACACCCGCTATTTTAATTAAAAAATCAATACAACGTTAAGCAAATAATTTACATTAATTACAAAAATTAAATATACTAATTACATAAAATATATTACATGAAATTTTTTAAATATAAAAAAACAGGCATTATATTAAAAATGTCTACATCCAGTAAATATATAAATATTTTACAAAATAAAGAAAAATTTTGTAATAAAAAATAAAAATTTATATTTTATAATGTATTTTCTTAAATAGTTATTCGTGTTCTTATTAACTAATGTTTTCTATAACATGAAAAAATTTCATTAAAACTGAAATTTAAAAATAGGCAGTCCTTTGTAAAATAAAAGAATTAAAACGTCTGAAAAAATTTTGACAACGTAATTTGAACGAATAATTAATAATTGGTTAATAAAAAATAAAAGTAGGCGGAGCTAAAACTCCCATTTCTTTTTTCCTCCAATGATCGTTTAATTTCCATCTTTCTTTACAACTTTTTTAAATTATCATTTTCCATATTTAGCAGAGAATTATCCATCTTCATACAACTCTTAATTTAATTAATATATCATCTTTCAAAATTATATTATTCATTTAAGGTTTATTTTTTATATTGCACACATTAAAAACATTTCTTAAAGTGAAAATTGAGGAAGGAAACAATAATTTTAATTTTTCATATTTTAAAATTAAGTGCTTAATTTGAAATAAAGCAAATAAATTAATCAAAGTTTGTGTTTAATTTAACTTTTTATAGCCTTTTCTTCATTTTATTTAATTAAAAATCAGAAAATCATCCTAAAACGATAGTAAAATCTTGCGAAAAACTTCTGGCAGAGTTTATAAAGAGTTATTTTTGGTAAAGCATATGTTATACAAATGTCTCTTCCACTATTTTCACGATTTTTTACGATATTTATGAATTATTGATTGCTAACTTAAGTGTATTTTCACATTTAAAATCGTAAAATTTTTCGTTGGCACCAGAAATCTCAACATTTTCTTCTTGAATTAAGAAGTAAGATGTAATCAGGAACATTTGTAAATGGAAGCAATTTAGGTCATTTCTGTTTGCATTATTTCAATGTTGACAAACATTTTTTTTTTATTGCTAAATATTTAACAATAGCCACTAGAAACTTGTATATATATTATTTTTATTTTCCCGGCTGCTATATATAACAGAAGAAAAGTATGGCGATCGGTCAAAAAAATGACCCCCCTCAAAATTTTTACATTTTTGTACTCGGGACACCCTGAAACGTCGAGAAATGCAAAAAAATTCTGGAGAATTTTCTATATGTATGAATCTTAGTGTGTGGGGATGTGGGTGTGTGGGAGTCACAATTTTGTTCAGCTTGTTTGAAACTTAATAACTCCTGTGGTTTTGGTCGAAAGTTTCTGAAATTTTGCAGGGAGATTTGGTTATTAGAGGGATTGGTGCTAATATATTTTGGTGTTTAAAGATCGATGGGGTGAGGAGATAAAGGGATTCGTATTTCATATTTGGAGTAGGGTCGGACTTAATAACAATTTTACTCGTTATCAGCATTAACAATTTTTTATAAAATTCGTCTGTGCCCTCAAAATTAAGTGTTTTTGCCATTTTGTAATAGTTTAAAATATAAGACGTTTTTAAATAAAATATGATAACAGATGGCGGTACCAAATGCTGCCGGGAAAGTTAAGCAACTCGTAGCTGGAAATTTTTTTTTCAAATGAAAGGCTGACGTTTGATATCGTTTTTAACTTTGTAAATTTTTACCTATTATTATTTGTTTTTTAATGAAGTTTTTTCTTCAATCCAATGTAACTGTTACTTCTGTGGTTGTGTTAAAGGATAAATGAATAGACTGGAAAATGTATATTTTTGTAAATAGTTTTAACTTCAAAGTTAAATTCGTAGTTGGATTTTTTCAGAATGACTTTTTATTTAAAAACCTTTCATATTTGTAATTTATCTTATCTGATCTGTTGGCTAATTATAACATTTATAATTTACCAACATTTTCTCTGCGAAAACTTTAATAACTTTTCTAAAATATAAGATAATGTTAAAATATGTAACGTAATCTTCCATTAACATTCATAAATTATAAATTCACTCGTTTACAAAGTAATTGCTGTGAAAACTAATTAAGTTCTAAACTATATCGTAATTACAAAATTTTAGTATCAAGAAATATAACTGTTGGTATCTTATATAAGAAAAATGCTCAGAAAGACATGTACAGTAGATATCGAGTGATAGACTCAAAATAATTCAAAACTGCGTATATTTGTGTATGAGTGTGGAATGTTTGTTTATCAGTGCTGTAAAGTAAGTTCATTACTAAAAAGTAAGATAGAAGAGTGCTACTTTATTAATCTTCAAGATGTTCCAATGACACTAAAGGAAATTCTTTATACTTTTTTCATTGTTAATCGTGTCAAGTTCAGAAGAAGAAATGATTTTTTATTTCTTAAAATACTTCTCCTCATTAAAAAGTCTGTTTTCTTATCAATTTTATAAATGTTTACCTTGGTCAATAGAAAATACAAGCTTGAAAGTCTTCTGTAACTTTATTCTGGAACTAACGAAGCTTTAGTACTGCAGGTTTAATGCTTAAAAACGTTTTATTAAAGTATTAAATTTAATATTAATATTCATAAATTTGTAAATTGTTAAATAATGAATTCTTGCAGCATTAAAATGCATTACTCTTCGCTATAAAATTCATATTCTTTTTTCATCATTTAATGATAATGTTGATATATTAACAGTTTCCTGCCATAAAATTTAATAATTAAATTGTAGAGTTTGGCAATTTCACTTTTTTTCTGTAATCTTGGTCAAAGAATTAGTTTTAAATGTTAAATATTGCATTATATTTTATTTATTTAAAGAAATTATATAAACAATCAAATTATTCTCTTGACTAACTTCTTCTGTAAAATTAAATAGATTTGGATAAATTATTTTCATTTCTAAGTTTTCTACAGAATAAATTTCCAAAGACTTTTTAATGTAAATTGCATATACAATGCAATTTTAAGTATGATTTTACATTATTTCTCTTCATTCTGGTACGTATAGAGGATAACATTTTTTTAAAAATATGTTAAAAGAATAATAACAAAAATAGCATTTACATACTTCGCTTTCTTTTAAAAAATTGAAATTTAAACTTTATAAATATTTTATATAACAAAGGATCTTTTCGATGGCTTTCCTATGGGAAATTTAAGAATGGAAAATATTTATCCAAGCATAAAAATGCTTGGTAATTTAATTTTTTTAATTAAAAAATTAAAAAAAAATATGCACTATTGCCGAAATTATTTTAGTAAATTAAATTTTTTAACTTGTTCTATTTATGAATAAATGAATACAATATAATTATTTCAGTATTTTAATATTGTGAATAATCAGTAAAATGTACAGTAGTTAGCACAATTCAAAGCTGGAAAAGGAATAGCAGTTGGGCTTCTCCTCATGACTTCTCTAGACACCGGGGAAGCTCCTACTAGAAAATTAAATTTTAATTTAACTAATTATTTTATTTTGATTTTTTAAATATTAATTTATATTCGTAAACTAAAAATCGTTTTATATTTTTGTATTCATACTTTAATTTTCGATAAAATCTTCGTTGTTATATATTAAATCATTATTTTAATGCGATTTCGTGGTAATTCATCATTGTGCATTTAAATGCATCTATTAATTATAAGAATAATAATTAAATTAATATTTTTATTATTTCTCATTAATTTTGTCACTAAATATTAGAAATCTGTTTGCTTACACTGTAAACCAATAAAAATTCATTATATTTTGTGAAATTGTTCCCATTTATCTTTGATAAATTAATATAGTTTAGTTTAAAACCTTAATATTTAATGTTTTCATTTCATTTTATTACTTTCTCGGCTGTTATATATAACAGAGAAGTATGGCGATCGTTCAAAAATGATCCCGCATGATTTTTACATTTTTGGACTAAGGAAATCTTGAAACGTCAAGAAATGAAAAATAATTCGGGTTTTTTTCTGTATGTATGGATGTTATTTTGTATGTATATGTGTGTGTGGGGGGGCACGATTTTGTTCATCCTCTTTGAAGCTTAATAACTCCTGTGCTTTTTGTCGAAAATTTCTGAAATTTTGCAAGGAGGTAAGTGTATTAGGGGGTCGATGCTATTAAATTTTGGTGTTTAAATGTCGATGGCTGGGGAGATAAAGCGGTTTGTTTGTATCTCTAGTAGGGTCGGACATAATGACGATTTTACTCGTTATTAGCATTTACAATGTATTATAAAATACGTCTCTCCCTCAAAATTAATCTTTTTGCCATTTTATAATAGGCCTAATTAAAAATATAAAAAGTTTTATTAATAAAATATGATAACGGATGGCACCATCAAATGTTGTCGGGAAAGTTAAGTAACTCGTTGCTGGTATTTTTTTGTCTTGTTGCTAAAAGTGCAAGAGCTTCAACAGTTAATGTATTTACAAGGTATATTGAATAATCAAATAAATCTGATTTAAAATTTTGTCAAAGAAATGAACTTTGTGCCTTTATATTAATAAACTAATTTAATTGTTTGTATAGTGATAAGTATTCTTCGATTTTTTAGGTAAAAATGATAGCAAACACGCAGCCATTTTAATTATATGTATTTTTAGAAACCTACTTAACTACACTACGACTACAAATGTCACGTTAGTGTCGTTTATTCAAATTGAGAATGGTTTCAACTTTTTCTACTTATGATAAACGTTTTCTATATTCAAAACAAGGTGAAAACCTTTATCTAGATTGAATCTGTCAGCATTAAGTAGATTAGATAATATACATATGAAACTAAAACCATTTTACACTATTTTTTATTGAGGGTCTAGCATTTCCCACGTCATTTCCAAATAATATAAAATTAAAAATTAAAAAAGTAGATATAAAAATATAATTTAAATCTGAAATGCGTATTTAAAATTGATATTTATGCAATCCAAAATTGTTTATTTAAAAAAATTATATGCCCAATTAGAGTGAGGTATCTAGGATGTAATCTAGGATGTATATAAATCCTAGCAGGAGATCGAATTCGATTCAAAAATTTTCATTGGGTACTGTACTAATTCTTATAATTCATAGAATGGATTTATCAAGAAAAATATCTTCGTACCTAACTAGAGGAATCTAAACATTACTATTTTTATAGGTGAATTTAATAAATTAGTATTTCTCTTAAAGATTTTATAGAAAACAAAATAGAAACTTCGTGGCACTAAATGCTGCTATATCGTTCATTTATGCCAAATTTTTATTATTGAAAATAAAATATTTCGCCAGATAAACGTGTCACACACTTTAGCGAAATATATGATATCATTTTGGTATTATAATATCATGAAATTCAAATATTTGTGATTAAAAATGATGAAAATTGTCTTTCTACTTATACATTTCAGATGCAATAACGTTATATAAATACAATTTGACATACCTTATCGAGTTCATTAGTTTAACATTTTTGAAACGTGTCGGTATTTTTTCTTTTGTTCAAACACGATCTAGTGCAATCAGTGATTTCACTACATCGTATTTGAACANACGTATAAAATTAATAAACATTATAAAGCTTGTTAATAATAATCTACAAGAAATTTTTTACGTTTTGGAGAGAATATTTTTTTAATTAGTCACAATTACATCAATCTCACTCTCGAATAAAAAAGTTGTACAGACAGACGAACAAACAGAATGAGAAGCATTTTAAATTCTCTAACTCGAGAATGTTTCTGACAAATCTTACAGATAGACAAATTAACGGTACAAAAATTATTAAATTTCATCAAAAGCCCGAATGAATTCGGTTAATTTTTTAGTTTGTGGTAAGCCTGTTCTCGAATTCATACATCTCTTTCCATGCTTCAACTATCTTGCATTAATTTGTAAAGTAATTAAATTTTACATTTAAATTTTTACTTATAAAAACAAAATGGCTAAATTTGGTTTTATTTAATTTTAGAAGTCGCAAAAGTAGTTGAAATTACACTAAAAGTTAGTAAACATAGGCAGTCTACTTCAAATTGTGAAATGAACATATCCAGAAGAAAATCTAACAGCGGTGAATTTAAAATTCCCTTAACAGTGATTGGTTAAAAAAAATAAAACTGGTGGAAATATGTCTACTGTCAAATAAATCATCTTGAATAAATGACTTTTATTTAAAAATATTTATACTACAATCGAACTTCCAATGACTGCCATATCCAACAACGCCCGTTGTTTAGAAGTTTCAGTGTATTTATATTAGTTTTTATAAAATTATTTTACAATTTTCAGCCAATAAGCATAATTTACTGTATATTTAATAGTGAAAGTTAATAGAAGTAATTAAAATAAAAATAATTATTGGAAATAGGTGGTACGTTGATAAAGTGAGCTACACAAAACGTTGTAATGATATGATTTTAAACCAATCAGCATTGTTTTTTAATGTAAAAATGGATGTAACCTTGCCTATAAAACTAAAGATAATTTAATTTTTATTATTTGAGTTTTAAACCGGATTTTTATTAAGATATTTGTAAAATTGGATATCGTGATTAGAATTGATTTTAATTAAGTTTTTAATTACATTACATTTATTTGTCATATAAATTATCATCTGACTAATTTTCTAACAATTACAATTATTTGAGAAGACAATTTGTTTGTATGGGTAGTGTCTTATCGAAACGAAGAGAAGTGACTTTAAAATGGCAATGATTTTCTAGACTCTAGACAACAAAATTAAAATTTTTATTTGTTGAATTAATTGAATTGTCTAATTTCAACAAAAATTTCACCCATGATTTTGTAATTTGTAATGAAAAGTAGTAACAAATGACCAAATGATCTCACTTTACACGCAATCATTCTTCATTCCTAATTAAAATTTTGATATTCTACTTATTTAATTTTAAATTTTGAGAAATTTCTTAATATTTCTTATCGAATTTCAGTATTTTATAGTGAAATTTAAACGAAATCCGTTTAAAAAGTAATACAAATTTCGCTTTTTTTCCCTGTAATTTGAAATGAAGAAAATTCTTTAATCGCGGCAAAAATCTATTTTTAATTAAAATTTTAAAGCGTGCCATTGAATATTAATAAACTTTCATATATCTGTGCCATAATCAATTAAATTTGCTATAGAAGATATTTAATTTACAAGTAAAATACTTAGAATTCCTATATAAAGAATTGTAGGTCAGGTGTTCGGATAGTTAATAAACACGTTCAATAGGTTTGTGAGATCAATAATCGTCCATTATAAGGAAAACAGATCCGATAACACCTGAAATGAATGAAGGCAATTCTAATGGGATATCTATTTCAACAAAACATATGTCTAGTTGCATTTTCACTTATACCACTCACATTCTACGACAGAAACTTTCTAAAACGTTAGAGAAGACTTGAATTATTGTTGTTTCTACATAATTGCATGTTGAAAATATTGGATTTCGGCAAAATGAACCGTTAATTTCACAAAGAACACGTTTGTCTGTTGCTGTTTGTCACTTTCCTACAAAGAATTAGCAATAACTACGGTTATTAAAAAAAATAAATTCGTTGTTATAGATTAAAAAACGCCGTAAATAAGCTGTAGATTTTTACGTCAGAGTTACAATATTTGTTTAGTGAAAGTCGATTTTAACCAATAATCGTTGAGAGAACTAAAATTGTACATTTCCAACCAATCTCCGTTAAGATGTTAAAATAACTTTTAAAAGTTCGACAAAGGACTACCTATGTTTGTAAATTTGTTTCTTTTCTATACTTTTTTCCAAATTTGATTTATTTTATTAATCAATACAGATTGATAAATTTCTATCATAATTTTATGAATTTAATTAATTATCTGAATTATAACAGTTTTAGATTCAAAAACACTATTTTCAGATGCATCTGCTTATAAACTCGTTGTAAAATTATTATTAGCTTGTATAACTTTCTAAAGTATTTGCATAATCTTCGAATTAAAGTAACAAAAAAAGTCTTAGATACGAATTTTTCACGAAATTCCAAGAATGTTAGTAAAAAATTATTAATTATATCATAAAATATTTTAGACAATAAGCTCTAGTGTAGAACTAGCATTGTAATTATTACTAAAATCCACTCTCTCTCAGCAAGGTAATAAATAACGAGCAATTATTTATTGTGACATCTTCACAATGTCGCAGCCCGACATTGTGAAGATATTTTTTCAATTTGTTTGATTTAAAATATATGCTCTCCAACTCAAATTAGTAGTGGCTTGTCCCTGTACTTAATACTTTTCCTGTTAGCAATAGAGTCGTGCCGGTCATCTATCTAACTTCTTTCAGAGGAAATTTTTTTAACTGAAATAACTGACTTCTGGTTTGTATCGGAAGTTCGTATATAATTAATAGTATATAATAATTAGGAGCTCCTGCCCATAAGCTTTCCATATCTGGTCTTGAATTTCGTCTATCTAACTCCGTTTTTCGAGATTGAGGAAAGACAGCCAGACAGCCGAACGGACGACGGTGGAAATTTATAGGTTTACAACTTTTTCAAATTGCAGCCTAATAAAAAATTGTAACTAGAGATAATCTAGATGAAACGTTAATTTTAATGTTTTATAGTAAAAATTTTACTTACTATTGATATATTTATGACAGAATTGTTCTAAACATATCAGAAACACCTTCAACTGTTTAAAAAAATTAAAAGTTTTAGCATTTTTAATGTTAAAAATGTTGTTATGAACACATGTTATAAAACTACTAATACACATCCCTCATTAACTAACATTAGCACCTTTTACTTGAACAAAACCCATTTCTCAAATTAAAATTTAGAAGCTATTTACGCTAATTAGCAATAATGTTCCCGAAATTAGCAACTGGCAACCAATTTTAAACAATTAACAATTACTAAAATGAGCTACTATTAACAACAATCAATTGAAATTCACTAGCAGCTAATTTCCGAAATGAATAACCAAATTAGTTGTTAGTAATAGTGATTGAAACCGATTATAAAAACCAGTTTCAAAAATTAAATAGGGTCAATTAGAAGTTAATAAAGTTGAACTTCTACTTATAATTTGACAATCTGTTAACAACTTTGACACGTTTTTAAGTGTTATTGGTGCACTCGGATGAACGTGAGCTTAGTACTTAAGCATCTGTCAATCTCTGGTTAGAGTTTTAACAGTAAATTTTGGTTACTTCACTTGATAAACTTGCCCATTTCTTCCATTTCTCCTCTCAAATCAATGAACAAAAATACTCGGCATAAAGCCAGAGTGTGCTGTAACAGCGTAAAAAAATCACATCTATAGATCAAGGAGGTTACTGATATTGCCATTTTATTTGATGATACTGAAATTAAGTACTAAAATGCTGACAAATTTATTAAATTAAAAAGTTTTTCTATTTTTTATGCCATTTTTAAGCACTTTAACAGAGAAAAAGATTGATTTCAGAGTAAACTCACCGAAACTAACTCAGTTCGGTTGGTCCCAAACGTGTTAAAAATTTATAGATTTAAGTTTAAAATAAATAAATAAGTAATAAAAATTACCGAAATTTTAAGATGTGATAATTTATTTTAATGAAATTATAATAAACACTTTTATTTTTTTATAATTACAGTGGTAATTTACATTCAACTTCTAATCCTAGTTACGACTTTGTGTGTTATTTAACATAGCTTAAGTTTAAAAAAAATTAGTTAGAATAATTAACTTCGTTTTATTTTTCAGTTTATTATAAAATAATATTTTAGAAAAATAGTTTTTTAGAAAATAAATGAATGAGAAGTAACAATGTAGCATTGTTAATGACAATATTCTGCGCGTTTTTTTAAAAGAAGAATCATCAATAATGACAGAATTGTTAGAAATTGTCTAAAAGTTATTTGGGAAATTAAGGAAAATCATTTTATTTTTATTTTCAAACAATATTTTACTCGATATCATTAAGTTAATTGTAAAAATACTCGAGACAGTTGCAATGAGAATATTGTATTTTCGAACACAACTTATTAGCATGAATTCTAGTTTTTTTAATGGTTTTCTAGAATAAAATAATTTTTTCAGTGTCGAAACATTGCATTCATTCACTTTAAATAGCATTTTAATGAACTGCTTAATTATAAGACTATATTTCTGAGCATTCTTTAACTAATGATACAACTTTAAGTATACGAATTGTTAGAAAATATTTAGAAAAAAAATTATTTTATCTCTTAAGTATATAAATAAAATATATTATTTAAATTTAAAAATATCGTCTACTGTTTTTCTCCCTAAAAACTCAATAAATGGAACTAAAAACATGAGATTTATTTGATACAGATATTCAATTTATTGCATGTAAATTGAGAGAATTAATTTTTTAGAATTTAAAATTAAATCAATTTTTTAAATATTATTAATTATTTATTTATTAAATCAACTATTTTATCATCCAAATTTCAGTGATTATTATTAAAAATTCCGAATTTTATATACAAAAATTGTATTTAATATCTACAATTCTAGAATTTTTTACAGTCGTTTTTTAGAGCTTTAAACTCTTGAAATGCGAATTGTTTCTGGATTTTTCTACATAAACTAATGAAAATATTTATAATTTCTGTATTTTATTTCAAGAAAATTTTGTATTTTTTTGAATAAAATGCAATTTTTTAAATAAATGCGAATTGTTTTAGAAAGAATATTAAAAAAAATTGAGCTCGAACGAAAAATAGAAGTACTTATATTTAATTTATTACTAAAAAAATTTAATAATTAAATAAAATTAAATAAAAATAATTCATTTTAATTGTTGAAAAATTTTCAAATGCCTCGAATTTTACATTTAAAAAGGAAATTTTTTTAAAAAATAAATGATAAAATAATTTGAATTTTTTATGATAAATTTATCTAAAAATTGAAGATCAAATAGAAATTTAATGACTTTGTAACATTTTTTTCGCTTTCTAAATCTATAAATTTTAAAGATTTTTAGATTATTCTTAGTGAAAATTCAGAAATTCTATCCTCAGTATAATTTTTTTTTTTTTAAATTTTGGCGTAGTATATTATTATTTTCACCGCAGAAAATGATATTCTTCAAATATCATTTTCTTTGAAGGAGGTGAATTTATCTCGGAGGTATTTTTAGAAAAAATAGCCACAGAACTATGTTATCTGAGGAAAAAAAGTAAAGAATGGAATCTAAATTCTTCTCTAACGCAAACAATTGAAAAAATTTATTGAATAAAGATACAGAAAATAAAAAAAAATTTAAAAAAATTAACTTTTCCTGCTTTAGAAATAAGAAACATAAAAAAAACAATGATTTAAAGTCACAATTTGTTTAACTTATATGATAAATAGACGTGACACGTTAATTGAAATGCATTCATTTGTCTTTTTAGATTCGTTTTTTTTAGAATTTAAAATTTTTTTTCTCTTCTAAGATTTATTGAGTATTTTTAGATTTACATTCAAGAAGTAAATTGCAGAATAAAATTGATAATTGTTGTGACTTTATTGGAAAAAAAATCCTTTAAAAAGCTCTTTAAAAAATCTAGAATTTAAGTGGACGAAACTGTCTAAAGACTATTTACAAAGGATTAATGATTAATACAGAACTATGTAAATATATAAATTTTTAATTCGTTTTATTAAAATAATTTAAATCAAACGAGAAAAATATGAATTTTAAGTGTATTTTTAAATAATTGAGTAATTGTATATTGTAATTCTTGCGTGTGTTGGTGTAATATTGTGCATTTTTATGCATTTATACATAATTGTATATACTCTTCTTTTTGTATTTGAGTATTGTTTGTGGTGTTAATATACTGTTCTCGAACTGTTATTCTGTGTTCGTTCTATTCTTGAGTGTTATTTTAAATGCTTACGTACTACTATTACGAGTTTATATTATGTGTTTTTATGTACAGTACTGTGGAGTCGAAATCGGAAAAAATGTGTCGACTCCGACTCCGGCATTTTAAATTTAAATATGTATCAATAGTTTTCTTTGTAGTATTTATGTTAAATTATGTTAAATTCTTTGTAGTAGTTAAATTATTTTGCCCCAATTGAACTTGAATATTTTTTATTCATTCCTTTATTATCCCCGCTTTAAAAAAGTACTCTATTTTTCTGAATGAGCCAGACTAATTGATCTTAGTAGACTATATATTTTTCTTTTCTGATCAAGGGGCTGAAGTAGCTACATCGCACACTTTTTAGTTGGATTAACTTTTCTAAAAAGGTGAAATTGAAGTGCAAAAGCTGTAGAATAAATATATAAAGATGTAGAATTTTATCGCTGCACCTTTTTCCTCTTATTAAATATTTGTTAAAAATTAAATTTTTATAC
Source organism: Centruroides sculpturatus (assembly GCF_000671375.1). Taxonomy (NCBI): domain Eukaryota; kingdom Metazoa; phylum Arthropoda; class Arachnida; order Scorpiones; family Buthidae; genus Centruroides; species Centruroides sculpturatus. The sequence continues at coordinate 314,441 of NW_019385259.1, forward strand.
AAGTAAATATTAAAAATACTAACTATAAAAGTATTTGTGTAAATTCAGGGGCTCCTTTCAGAGTAGGGTAACCCACTATGAGCACCCGTGCTCCCATAAAATGACTTGGTATTTATTTTTGCCGGAGTCGAAGTCGAGTGTTTTTTTACCAACTCCGCAGCCTTGCATATAAGCGTTCATTTATATCTATATATGCAAACAGATGTAATAAACGTGCATACAGATATACACTTATTGTCTGTTGATTGTCTGTGCGACAGACAAATCAATAGACAATATATTACTGAACCAACAACACCGGAATTTTAGCCATAATCGATTTTCTGATGAAACCAATTCTCATAAAACAATACACCGCATAAAAAATAGTGAAATCTCTACTAGCAAGTATCAGAAGTATATTTTTATCTTAAAAATATGTCCACAATTTAATCTTTTGGAAACATTTTATTGTCATTTAAAAATTGACAGAAGTATCACTTACACAATCTTGTTGAAGAGACGTTCATTGACGCTCCATTAAATCTCCAACGAAATTCTTTTGACAATTATCCAATGGAATTATTAGTTATACCTTCGACAAAATATCCATTTATTTTTATTTTATTTTTTCATTTTAAATGGAAAAATTTAAGTATCTTTAACACTAGAGTAGTGACAACTTTCTTCGATTTTTAATTCATTTCATTGAAATATCTCAAATTACATGCGTAAAATATAAAGTTTTAAGTATAATTTAATTAAATTATTCGCTATTTTCTGTTATTTTTGCATTAAAATATCATTAAATTAAGGATTAAACTTATCTTCAATGGATAACGCTTAATGAATTTGTTCGAGTTGTATGCGGTTTGTTAAGTGAAGTGTGAAACATGTTTGAGTTTAGAACGAATGAACGTTTCATTTAGAAAATGGATGTCAAGAATATTCAAATGAATAATTTATCTTCGGGTTACAGCCTGTTACTCCACGTTATTTTACGACACATCACAGAAACTTCAGCATTTAAACTGCTGAACTTTACGCCAAAATGTAATTTTCCTTCGAAAATTTCTCTATAAATAGTCTGTCTGCGTGTCTGCTCGACTATCTTTATCAAAACAGATTATATTATTCAATTTATGGAGTGCGAAAGGATAGTTTTCACGAAATATGCTAACTTTCAATCTCTATAAATGTTCAAAATTTTTAAGTGATATAATATATTTTTTTTCCCTACAAAATTAATGCAAATTCTAATATATTTATCCAAAAAATTTGATTTTAACTAAAAAACTTAAGTAGTTTTGCGTAAAAATTTAATTAATTCGATGAAGTTTAAAAAGAACAGCATACGGGGTGGAGCAAAAATAAGTTAACCGTTTTGTAGTATTGTAATATAAATCGATTAACTCTCTTTTGGATCGCCGAATTTTAACTTTTTTAATTAGAAAATAATTATTTTTATTAATAAATTATAAGGAACTCTTGATTTTAACTTTAAAAATTGTTTGATATTAAACATTTTATAGGAAGTATTTAAGATTTATATTTATATGCAATAAAATGGAGAAAAATATACAGTTTTATTGAAAATTCTAAAATATTGTAGACATTTGTCATTTATTTCGAGATAAATTTTTGTTTCTTTTTCTTCTTTCGTTCGAATATTTTAATATTAAAATTTATTTACAAAATTACAAAGAAAAAAAATGGTAAATTCAGTATCATTCATAGGGATAATGGCACTACATAAATATGTATGTATTTTTTTTTAACCAAAGAAATACAAAAATCATTTCTAAAATGATTCAAATTAATCATAATTTTAAAAAAGAAATTTAGGAAACTTTAGAATTTAAAAAACTTCTCTGAAATTTTAACCTTTAAACCGTTCCAGAAACATTACTTTCCTGCCATTTAATAAAAAAAAATTAAAAAATAAATAAATTTGCGTGAATGTATGTATTTAATTAAGATATTTATTTAAAATTTTAAATAATTAATTAGATTAAATTTGAAAACTATGCACTGCGGTCCGAAAGTTAGTTAACTGTTTCCACGTGCTTAAAATATACATCGGTTAACTCAGTTTTGGGCCACCCAGTAGGTTATTCCATAAAACTACTGTACTGTCATTTAATAAAATAAAAAATAGGGGAGATCGGGGCAAGATCGGCATGTTAAGCTTTACTTAAATTTTGTGTAATAAATACTGCTGTAAACTGAAAAAAACCTTTTGCATATTGTCTATTGGAATGTTACCTTGCTATACATCTGGTTAAAATCAGTTTGGACATAAAAATAATTAAAATAATTACAACTTTACAAGAAGAGAGAAATTGACGAAGTTGCCCCGGGTATAGGGGCAAGATCGGCAACTTCTCTCTTTTTGTAAAGTTGTAATTATTTTAATTATTTTTATTAAAGTTGCCCCTGGTATAGGGGCAACAGTAATGG
>NW_019385259.1:317999-338798 GCF_000671375.1 Centruroides sculpturatus
TTGATTATAATATTTAATTATAATTAATCCAATTTTTAATTTTTTTATATTAATAATTAGTAAAAATAATTGTATTTTGTACTGAATTATTGTTGCTGTTGTTGTTTGAATTTAATTTTAGAAATAATTATTTATTTATAAATATTTAAAATATTGTATTTTTTTAGAATTAAAATAATGTATTTTCAATTTTTATTTATTTATTTTTTATACAGAGCTGATGTACGACTATTTGTCATTTTTAGTGTAAACTTACTGCTTGATAAATGACACATACCTCAAAGAATAGTCGACTTTGTAAATTTTTTCCCCATTTTTTGGGATATATTCGATGCAATATTATCTGATATCAAATATTATTCGATGTATTTTTCTTCTAAAAATATCTCTCTTCAAAAATATTACAAATATTTCACTGAAATGGCTCTAAAAATATAAAACCAAAGCTTCGTAACAGGAGAAAACACACCAAGGAAATTGTTCGCCGTATCGAAAGTTCGCTATATCGAGTGATCGCTACATCGGGAAACAATTCTTAATGTAGTGATCATTCGATGTAAAGAATTTTCTTTATAGTAAACAGTAAAGTTTTGTTAGTCGTTGATTTTAAATACACAGTGAATTCTTGATGTAGTGAAGATATAGTTCAGTCCTTTGATAGTTCCTTACGTTGACATCCCATCAGTTGATTCTTCCAATAGCGAACTTTCGAAATAGCGTATTATTACCACAGTATACTGTCGAAATAGTGTACTCTTTGCATAGTGTATTCGCAAAATAATGTCTTTTTGGCATAATAATCGTTCAAAACAGTGTAATCTTGGTATAGGGAACTCTCGAAATAGTGTATTCTCGATATAGCGAATGATTTAGCTCATACCTGTGAGATTTCACTATATCTACAGCTTACCGTATTTAATTATGTATGTATTTGTCTTAAATAGACATTTTATTGATTTAAAAATTAATTTAATTTCTTTAGATAATGAAGAAGTTTATCGCTTTACAACGAAAAACGTTTTATTTTTATGAGCCATACATCACAGCACTAATTAATAATTTAATAAGTATAATTAAAAATAAAGAGATAACTCGGTGTTAACGTTTGCGTCCCAACAAGCTATTAAACTTTGTTAATTAATTTTTTTAGTAAATTAAATTTCATTAAAGTATGAACTATAATTTGGTAATAATAATCATAAAAATATTATTTTTGGTTCAGTAAGGAAGTTCAAAATTTCCTTGAATTCGTATATTTTTAATTAATTAACTAAATAAACAAATGTCGGTGTATATAATAATATATTTTTAATATAAACATTTTAATATAATGCTTTTCTGGGATATAAATTGGCGTTTAATTGAAGTTCGAGTAATGAAATTAAAATAATGTAAATAGTGATTATCGAATTAAAATATTTAATTTAGTAATTAAAATTATTAGAATTTAACGTCCGTATCAGCATTTTTCGTAAGTATAGAAATTAAATCTCGCGGATACAGAGATAAAACTTGCGGATGAAAAGGTTAATGTCGTTGATATGGTCCGAATTCGCAGATGAAAGGCGGATATCCAGACAAATCAGAATTGTCGAAATTTATGAAATTTTATTTTATATTAAATTTTAAGTGTTTCTGTGTAAATGTAGAAATTATTTTAGTACGCATTATCTAAAATGATTAATAACAAATTCCTCTATATGATTTATGATAAATCACGACTATCCGTATTATTTAATATTTATGACAATTTCCTTCGTCCTTGAGAAAATTAATTAGAATCTACTTACTTTTAATTTTATTTCATAATTTTCTTGTTTTGTTTTGGTGAAATATTAGTTTATTTTTGTGTTAAACTTTTTATACAGATTTTGTTTCCTTAAAACAATTTCTTTTTAATATTTTAAAATTAAAAACAAGCGCTTATTACAGTATAAATTATTAATTTTGTATAAAAAATAATAATTTTGATAGAAAGCTTCTTCTTAGTTAAAACTCAGTAGTAAAGGAGAATGAAGGGCACAGAATGATCTTAAGAGCTTAAATATAATTTAGAGTTAATTTAATTTATCCGAAGGGCTTAAATTATGATGACGATTTTCTCTTTCTTCTCGAAGACATCATATTCTCATATTCATCATCTTATATTATGGAAGCCATTTCGATCTTAAATTATTCTAATGGGAATACGCGGGATGCAAATGAAGTCTGTTAATTTTTCATGAAGAAAACATAATTTGACTGATTTGTTGTAAGAAAATGAGTTAAAATTTAGCAAAACTTCGAATTAAATATAGATGCGCTAGGTAAAAATATGTTTTTAATTAAAAGCAATTGAATTTAAGTCATTGTTAAGAGAAAAATTATGTTTTTATCTAAAATATATAATTATTTTGCACAGCTTCAATTAGTAATTTTTATGTACAATAATATTTACATTACTAGAAAAGGATGAAAATACATAAGATGCTTTTTTCCAATTTTTATATTTTGATGTAACTTATAGTTACGTATAATAATAATATTTAACTCTTGTCTACTTCGATTGATCTTGAGTTATATTTAGGTTATATATTTATATTCGTAAGTACCGGATAAATATCATTCGGATAAGATTACTTTTTCTGGATAACTTTTCCAAGTGGTCATAATGTATTTTTGGATCCTATAGCAAACTTTATGCAATAACAACTTTCGTAACTAGTTTAGTCACTAACTTAATACGTAGTTTAGTAGCAAAATGGGCAGAATTTGTAGCATTAATTAAAATTACAGGATAGACAACGCATTAAGATCTATGGGAAGAGAGGTAGGAAAACAAGAAGAGTGATGCCTTTAAGAAAGATGCATAAGATTATTGAATAAACAGAGACTCGAATATTTCTTTCCTCCTTCAAATTTACTGTATAAAACATTTTATATGGTTTCTCCGTTATTTTGTAACATAAAAATAAAAACTTAATAGAAAAATCCATCTTCAATTCCAGAAATTGTTTCCGAATCAATCCAACATCGAATCGAATTTTATCAGTATTCAATCTTTAAAGTTTTATAGGAGAATTCGAGTGTGGCCACTCTATCAATTTCGACATTCGAAGCTTCGATCAGTTAACAAATATCAATTTTTTATATTAAATTTTTTTATAATTAAATAACTCGAAATGAAAATTAGCAATTACAGAATTCATTTTAGAATTTTTTTAGCTGACTTCTCATATTCAATCATGATTTTCAGTTTAATAAATATATTTTTTCCGTTGTCGAGTTTAACATCCGCAATCGATCAATTGCTATTGTTCGATCTTGAGAAATTCCGATCGATCAGACTGATATCGATTCTGTTATATGTCTACATTACAAAAATATAATCTTTTATATTCAAAAAATAAAAATTGTTTATTTTTATTGTCAAAATTCGTCTAGAAACACTGTGAAGTTGTCAAAGTTTCTTGAAAGTTTGACACTGCACTTCATACAAATTGTGATAATTCTCTTATTAGTATATTTATAATAAATCGGGATGTCCGTAGAAATGTCTGTCCGTAAATTTTGTGTCTAAGTAGATCGTAATTAAAAGTAAATGGAGATTAATTTTATATAATTTTGACAAGTTTTGGACCAATAAAAATGAGCCTTACGAAACAGCTTCGATTAATCTCAGATTTAACTTTTTCCGCTCGAGATATTCAATATTTTACACTAAATTTAAATAAATCGTTTTGAAATTTTCTTATCAAACTATTGATTTGAAATGTGTTAATTTTTCTAAGTGTTATTTTATAAAAAAGCAAACCCAAACTTATTTTAAATTGAATTGCATATCATTTTTATTTTAATATTTTATTAATAAATCTATGTGAATATAAACGAATTGTTGATGAATTTATCAAAAATATTTTATGCATAGTGTAAATGAATTCTTCACGTAGAGAAAAATCAATATTTCGTATAATTGACATACGGTATTTTAAATACCTCGAATGGATTTTACTCGATGTCTGCATGGTTGTTTGACCAAATTCTTAAGTTAATTATCAGTTATTCGTAAAAATAATGTTTTAAAATTTGCATAATGGTCCAGAAGCGAAAACGGAAGTTATTACGATTTCAAAAATCGCACTCCACGCATCAAAGTTTCGATAAGTCACGTGTAATAATCGCATTTTCCTTATAAATTTCAAATAGATTTTACTTTNGTTGATGAATTTATCAAAAATATTTAAGCATAGTGTAAATGACTTCTTCACGTAGAGAAAAATCAATATTTCGTATAATTGATATACGGTATTTAAATACCTCGAATGGATTTTTACTCGATGTCTGCATGGTTGTTTGACCAAATTCTTAAGTTAATTATTAGTTATTCGTAAAAATAATGTTTTAAAATTTGCATAATGGTCCAGAAGCGAAAACGGAAGTTATTACGATTTCAAAAATCGCACTCCACGCATCGCATCGTCGCGCATCAAAGTTTCGATAAGTCACGTGTAATAATCGCATTTTCCTTATAAATTTCAAATAGATTTTACTTTAATTTTTATGCCATCTTTCTTTTACTCCCCGTTGCAACTACTTCCAGTATTGCAATTACATTATATGTAATGTTATGCTAAATGCAATACACTAATTACAAAAATGGATGCAACACCTCACGCTGTATTCGCATTGCTAATGTTACCCAAATTTTTCAACCTTTAACAGATAGGAATACAATAGAATACACATTTTTACAACCTAATTGTTCTCGAAAATCTGCCTTAAAGCGAGCCGTAATATTTCTCGCGAACTCAGTGTCGTAAATTCGGTTACGTTTGTGAAACAGTCTAACTATATCACACAAAAGTGACTAATAAAGTGTAGCAATTCGTGCATCTATAACAGACATAAAGGTTGGTAGATTGATTGGTTTCATAAGATAGGACAATGTAACACGTGGGCAATCTACCAACGGGAAACGGGGGATTGCCTCTCGGGAGGACTTTCTATAGGAAATTAGGCCCTATTTAGGTATTAGACACGTGAATAAAACTAGAAAATCCATGCGGCAGTCCGGTGAAGCGCGAACCTATGACTAGTGTTGAGTGATCTTGGTATTTTATATCTTTGAAATATTTCATTCAGATCTTTAAAAAAATTAATCTGCAGTGATTCCAACAATAATCTATGGACTTTTTATGCAGAATGTTTTCAGAAGCTCATGGAAAATTTGAATAAGTTCTAAAAGGTTTATATAAAAATATATAAGCAAGAAAATTAATAAAAGTTGTTATTTTTTTGGTGTATGTAACCTAATTACTGATTTCTCAAATATTTATAATGTTATATAATTTGGAAATGCTTTAAATTATGTATAAATGCATAACAGTTATAAGTAACAATTTTTTCTTGCAACTTCTTGACATAACTATCAGAAAGCTACAAGAAATCAAATTTTTAACTATTTTTTTTTAAAATATATTTAAACATTCACAATGNAGTATGCTACTTTCAAGCTTAGCTGTTAAAGTATTCTCTGTACGCTTAACAAAAAAAAACATATATTAAATACTAGTATACAGGATGGCCCATAAATAAGTTAACCACTGCAAATATTAAACTAATGTCATAATTCAAATACTTTATTAGTTATATTTGTAAGGCCTATAAACTCCATGAATTTCCTAGTTAACTGACTTTTGGAGTGCCCTGTGTGTATTAAATGAAATAATATAAAATAGATTGAAAACAAATGTAAAATAGATAACATTTTGTCATTTTAATCTATTTTAATATTGACAATTCGTACGGATGTCTGCCCGTATAAATTTAATGAATGTATATAGTTGAAGGGTGATAGGTCTTCCCGAGACCCTTCTTCTTGATGTATAATTGATTTAAGATAAAAAAAATATGCATTAGCAACAATACATTTAGGCCTATATATAAAACCAAAAATTAATTACAAAAATAACAAAAATTTATATAAAATTATCTATAAATTGTTCAGAAAAACAATTCTCTTTTCTATTGTGAAAATTGAAATTTCTTCTTGATAAAGCAAAATATAAAAATATAGAGCAAAACTTTTTATTTTGTTTTTTACAAGAAAGTGGCAGGACATTTTTTACGCTTATTGGGCTGTAATTTGAAAAAAATGTAGACCTATAAATTTCCACTGTCGTCCGTCCGTCTGTCATTCCTTAATCTCAAGAACGGAATACAGGGACATGCCACTACTAATTTGATTTCCAAAGATATCTTTCATCTTCATACACTTCATACTTCAAAATTTCTACATTTTATTTTTTAATGTATGTTTTTACTAATTGGATAAGACTTTCATAATTTTATCGGAAAATAGAAAATGTCGACAATGTTTCTCTTTTCTTTATTATTTTTATATCAAGAATAGATTCGATAAGATTTGTGAAAATCTTGTTCCACAGAATTTTCAATAATTCATTGCTTAACAAGAAAATCGATGTCCAAAATACATCAATTGGAAATGTCAAGATGGCTTGACGGATGTTTCTTGCTCAGATTTCCTCTTCCAACACGTCTGCGATTATAATTATTTCACCGATTTTATTCAAATTTTAGAAAATATCTTTTTGGTTTTTCTGTTTTCAACCTCTTTTTTCCATTTAAATATATTCAAAATTTCCATGAAAGTAAGACAATAAACTTGAAATTTTCATAGTTTAAACATTGAAAATATATGTTTTAATGAAGGGAACGTCATACTGGAATAAGGCATTTATAGAGTATAATTTCGAACTCGGACCTTCTTCTAGAAGAGCAAGTCGCTCCTACATCCATCTTATACGGATTGTGATGAAGATTATCACAAAAAATTGATTATTATATCTATAAAAAGGATTAATTACAAGTTTGTAATTATTTCTAGGTTTTTAAGGATTATTAAAGATCAAAAGGGTCTAACTTACATTATAATTTATGAATTAAAGGGTTGTAAATCTAATGAACGGCATAAATATCATTGAAGCACTTAGATAGTATCTAAACGTGCATATCACTAATTATGCTTGATATAAACTTAGAGTGATAATAAAAATGGAAATATGACGAAAGATTTGAATATAATTAATTGGTCTAGATTCGTATATTTCTTATTTCTCTATTAATTGATTGAATGCTCTCTTCCTAACTAAAACTGATTATGGAATGTTTTATTGTTACAATGTCTTAATTAATAAATGAAAAGAACTTAGGTTCTTAATTATGCTCTATACAAGTACGCATATCTTAGAAGCTTGGATTAAAATTATATTAGGATCCCATTGCATATTCCTAAGTCAAAATAAAGTAGAGAACAAATCATTCTTGCAGCAAAAATAAGATATAGCATTAAGTGATAGGTTCGTTCAGGGAAGATATACGGGGTGATTCAAAAGTCACAGAAATTTTAAAAAATTAATAACTCACAAACTATTTACAGTAATATGATGCGGTTTTCACAGAAATGCTTAGAAAGAATTGGGAATGTGTAATAAAAAGTTTAGTACCAAAATAGTTACATTTCTTGCCATAGATGGCGCTTAGCATTTGTAAATTTGTTAAAATAAGAATAAAAAATTAAAAATGTTCTTAGTGTAAGCTCTAGTAACAACTACACAAATTATGTAATCTTATCAAGCGCCATCTATGGCAAGAAATGTAACTATTTTGTTACTAAAATTTTTATTACACATAAAAAATCCCAGTTCTTTCTAAGCATTTCTGTGAAACCGCATCATCTTACTGTAAATAGTTTGTGAGTTATTAATTTTTTTAAATTTATGTGACTTTTGAATCACTCTGTATATGACTATTCAACATTTTAGTATCGTAAAAGGTTTTTTCGTCTTTAAAGAAAATAATTATCTCCATAAATCCTGTCTGTTTGACTCTGTCAAAGAATAGATCCATCACGCTTCAAAAACAATCTTTTTAGAAAATAAATATGTAGAATTTTAGTAAATTTTAATTTAAAAAAAATGAGAGAAGTTAAATGAAAATGTACTTATTTAATGATATACACTCGTTGACAAAAAATTTACTCGTTGTGAAACCTCTTTAGAATAAAACTCGCATTTTATTAGCGAGAACGTAATGATGTTGGTAATAAGTGATTACAATATCACAGCAATGGCACGATTTTCTGTGGAACAACAATACAATTTAAAGGAACCTTTAGTAACTTGTAGGATCTCCTATTGCCCGGACAGTCGAAACAATATAGTTGATATTCTGCGTAAATTTACCCACGGATATTGCAACTACCACTCCAAATCCCTCAAGTAGTAGATGGAGGAAGTGTGGCAACGTGACGGAGATTTCTAGAAAACTCTAGTTGTGTGTAGCCGAACATTATCTTGTTGGAAAAAGGCTGTTTGCAGCCCTGTCACTAAATGAGGGCGCAGGATTTCGTGAGCGTACAGCTGTGGCGTCAATGTCCCTCACACCACTACTAGGAGTTGCTTATAATTGTATAAATGAAGAAATCACAAATTTTTATATCTTACGTATATCCTGCTGTCAAAATCTGGCGTAATAGATAAATAGGTTACGATGGCCAAAAACAGGATAATGTAAATAAAAGTACTGTGAATTCACCCAAATGTTGTATAAAAGCAAACAATGATAAATTAAGATAACAAGAAAAAAAAAGATAAATATTGTTATGGAATTCGGTGAATAAATTCGGTTTGTGGATAGAAATATGATTCGAAGAGAGGAATGCATTCTAATGAATTAAATTGATGAAGCTGGAGAGGAAATTGTTACCAGAAAAAAATGAGAATAAAATTAAAAGCTGATAAGAGAATTAAAAGTCATATTTCGTAAAAAAGCATTTTTTTATTTACTTTAAGATTATCTTCTCTTCGGCAATTAATCATTTTTTTATTTAAAAAAATTAAATTTTTATCTTTTAAAGTTAATTAATTGGTTGGTATACTCGGTTTTTAATCCAATCATTGTTTAAAAGGCTCTAAAAATATAAAACCAAAGCTTCGTAACAGGAGAAAACACACCAAGGAAATTGTTCGCAGTATCGAAAGTTCGCTATATCGAGTGATCGCTACATCGGAAAACAATTCTTGATGTAGTGATCATTCGATGTAAAGAATTTTCTTTATAGTAAACAGTTTTGTTAGTCGTTGATTTTAAATACACAGTGAATTCTTGATGTAGAGAAGATATAGTTCAGTCCTTTGATAGTTCCTTACGTTGACAGCCCATCAGTTGATTCTTCCAATAGCAAGCTTTCGAAATAGCGTATTATTACCACAGTATACTGTNGAGAATTAAAAGTCATATTTCGTAAAAAAGCATTTTTTTATTTACTTTAAGATTATCTTCTCTTCGGCAATTAATCATTTTTTTATTTAAAAAAAATTAAATTTTTATCTTTTAAAGTTAATTAATTGGTTGGTATACTCGGTTTTTAATCCAATCATTGTTTAAAAGACAAACTGACGTATTCATCACTTTTTTTTGAAAAAAATTCGATTTTAAAAGACGAAGAACGTCTGGAAACACTTTCAATACTTGCTTTGAAATATGACGTTTCAAAAGTGAGAAACTTTTTCATATTTTTGAGATATTTGCAACTTTCTAGTTCGATATTTTACGTAAATTACATTTATTCATTTTATAAAATATTTCCAAAAGAATTTAATTTTAGTTAATAGTATTGAATCTTATTGATTAAAAGACTTTTATATTTTCTAAATGGCATTTTCAATATATTTTTTTTTTTTTTTTTTTGAAAATTTTTCATCAATCAGATTTAAATTTAACTTCTAAAAATTTTTAAATAATTTAAATTTGATAAATAATAATGAAATAATCATGCCATATTACGCCGTATCCTGTTTTAAGATTTGAACACTCCTATTTATGAGAATGAGCTTTTCCCATTCAACGTCATCACATTCTTTGACGTGTCTACCTCGTGCGGACAGACTATTATTTCATTACATATTTCTTTATTTAAAAAATTATACCTAATTTCATATTTTATTTAACTAAACTTATGTCAGTTTGTAAATAACGTCGAAAACTTTGTTTGTTAATTAATAAAGATTTAGTATGTTAATTAACATATTTATAGAAACAATCCAATTCTAAGTATAAAGATAGAGGCCGAACCCACAAATTTTGGGAGGCCCATGGGAGGCCGAACCCACAACTTTTGTGAATGTATAATGTTATGTGAATAATTTTCATTGTTTTAAAGCCAACGTTTGTTTGTATTATATTAATATGTTGCACAATGTTTCGGACAGAGCTAGCGGCTTCTCGAATAATTGAAAATATTAAATTTAATTGGATTAAAAAAAGGGGAAAACTAATAGCGAGATTGCGGCCGAAGTTTTCATCTCTAAAACGTGAACGTCTAACGTCGAGCGCCGCTATCTTGTAAACGGCGCTCGACGTTAGACGTTCGCGTTTTAGAGATGAAAACTTCGGCCGCAATCTCGCTATTAAATATGCACAAAGAGATAAAAAATACAAAAAATACTCGCAGAAACTTGACTATAACTACTATTCCCACGAGTATTCAGTTCAATTCAGAGTAAAGATTAATTAAAGGTTGTCATGTTCTCTGCTAAAATCAGCAAAAAATACTACAGATTTTGTGTTTGAAGACTATACTTACTGTATAAAAGGTTCATAAAGAAACTGATAAACAGTTTAAGAAAATTTTAAAACGCGTTTTAGTTACATTCCTTATCGAAGACAACACAATATCATGAAAAAGATCTAACTGTAAAAAATATAATTTGAAGTAGTAGAAGCAAGTAAAAACATAAAAATACAGAACTGTATTCAAACTCTGAATATCTTTCTATTTGAATAAAGTCACAATAGGCCCGTTACATTTTTATAGAAACGATTGGATAATAAGAATTGATCAGATGACAATAGACAGGAAGAGGCGCACGAAAAATGAGAGGATGAAATCATGAAATTTGCTGGATTAACGTAAAGAGAACAACAGGAATAGACGTAACTGCGAAACCTTTAGTTTGGTTTAATGGGATATAGCAACACAAGAAGTGGGCGATCTTCCGAGGAGGATGTTATCCGGGCGGACTTCTATGGGAAACTAGCCTCTAGATGTTCGGATGTTGGACACGTGAAATGAACCGGAAAACTTCATCTGGCTAGCCCATTGGTGAGGCGCAATCCGTGAACAACTACCCAATATTCAGTGGTAGTTGACCCTTTCTAAAATAAGATTACAGTAATGTCTAAAAATATATTTTATTATATCTATTTTTCACAAACATAAAACACAATCGAAACACTATTATAGTGTTTTAAATCTTAATTTAAAAATAAATTAAGAGCAATGCAACATGTATAAATAAATTAATGATGCAAATTTTCAAATCTCATCTTCCTCTTTTCAAGATAATTAATTGATTTTAAAACAAACGTCAGACTTTTTAATATTACATTTCTATATTTTTAAACATTTTAAAATACAGTTAATCGAATTTGCACAACTTAACTTTTACATTAAATTTAATGACATATTTCTTGATTGATTATAAAATATTTAATTCATTACCTTCTGACAGATCAATGAATGGATCTAAATTTAAACGGGAATATTCTTTAAATAAAACTATTAAAAGAATTCAAATGCTGCGAGTTTAAAGTTGTAATTGGAATTATTTAGTACTGTAATATGTCGCATAGTCACGGGGAAAAGGAATAAGAGTTTGCTCTTGTCTCTCCCCTGACTGCTACAAAATATCAAGCAATTGATACGTGCCACTTTCAAGCCTTCTACACTTTATAGTATTAAATAATATTGCTAACAAATTTTTGGACAGTAACATTAATGCGTATCAAAATAATATTCTAATGCAGATTGCGCGATAGAAACCGTTAATAATGAATAGAGAGGTTGCGGCCGACGTTATTTTTTGTGTCTTTAAAAAGGGACCAGTTTAATCCTGTAGCAAGGAATAAATCATTGGGGGCTGTAGAAGTAAGCTGTAAAAAGTCTGACTAGTATCAGTCAACACTCGGCCTATTAGCTACAGTCTAAGTGTAAAAAACAGTAGCCCAAGTTTACGTGATGAAAGCGAAAATATATATTACATATACTACATATAGACACTACTGACTAAGATCTATGAGGTGCTAAGCTCTCCCAGCTTAGCACCTCATAGCCCCCTACTGCTATGGCTCTAAGCAAGTTTCTCATAGAAAGTCTTCCCGGAAGACAGATTGCCCGTGTTGCGTTGCACATCCCGTCAGTTCTGTCCATATATTTAAGATTCACTTATCAAACCCAAGTTTCTAGACAAGCGATTTCGTATAACATAGTTGTGAAGTTACTATTAACTTTTGTGTAGTACGAAATCAAGTTATACGAGACTAAATGCCGTTAGGAAAAGCGAACTATGTTCGAAAGCTAACAAAAATCTGTCGAGTTTGCAGGAACAGAAGATCCTGCAGCAACAACAATTCTAATTTTCATTTTTTACAGTCCGGATTGTCGTATAATTTAAATTTGAACCTTGTGCAACGTATGATACTTCCTTTTTCAACACAATTCAAAATTTACATATTTGATTTTAGAAAAATAGTTTTTTTCAGCAGTGCTGTTTTTACTTGAATTCAGCATTACCATAACAGAGAAATTATTCCAGTATAATCCTTTATAAAAAATTTACTTCCTTAAGAAAAAACACTTTAAAAAATTAATCACCGATCAAACAAAATTCAAAATAGCACTTTTTAAATCTTAAAAATCACAAACAGCACTCTTCGTTGTCAAATAGTTTATTTAATGGTCTCTAACAAGCAAAAGTTCTGTAGCATAGAACCTATCAGGGAATTCCCCAACAGAATAAATTGTGAGATTTCCCATTTTTTTAAACAGCAAGCGGATCGACAATGGGGATTCGCTGAAAAAATAAAAATGTCAAAAAAAACTACATCATTACACAAATTACATGTCAAAATTACAAAAATTACAACAGGTTGCAATTCTTTAGCCGTGCTAAAGGGAAGCCATGTTATAGAAATTCCACGTTATACGAAAATTGTCAGTATATGTTAAATTCAAATTTTATCGTAAAATTTTATCGTAGATTGTATTGATGGGATAAGACAACGCAACACGAGGGATCAGAAAATAAGAGTACCTTTCTGACGTCTTTCTACGGGAAATTGTCCCTAATTAGGTGCTACATACGTGAAGAAAATCCAGAAAACTCCATGTGGTCAATCCCTTAGTCTGATGCAAAACAACGACCAATTACCAGTTTATAGCAGTGTTATCCACTCCACCACTGGTGGGCCACAATAATTTTTATATACAAATGTGTTTATATTCTTTCTAAACTTCAATAAAGTATATTTGCAATTATTATAATATATATATCATTTCTTCACACGCAATTCTTTTATTTCATACTAGCAGCACTATATCTACATTCATTCCGGCTCCCGCCAATTCAAGCTAAACGTGGTTCTCGGTTACTTTTGACTTTTTTCTTTCTGAGTTTCCATGATTTTGAAGCAGCGACGCAACTATCGACACCTGTAAAAATGGCCGCTGGGCAGCTCACGCGGTTTCTCGTTTTTGGCCTCGGGCAGCGCAGCAGCCACGTCACTGACGTTATAAACGCGTCATCACTCCCAGTGATCTGATTGGTCAACATCTACATCTACATCAGTGATTCTCAAACTTTTTCGATCCACCGCCCCCTTTGTTCCATAAAGTTATACCCAACGCCCCCTAACCCATTTTCTCTTGTGTGAGAAAAGGATTGGAAATATTCTTAGGAAAACTTTTCTATGAATCTCACACTTTGTGCCCTTACTGTACATTGTTCTCATCATCTGGAAACCATTAAACGCAATGTTTCCTCTTATCAGCCCCAATTTTGCCTTTGGTCACCGTTCAATACCCTGCCTCTATCATAGATCTATTCATCGCGCCAGAAGGGGGCGTTATTGCTTACTTTGAGAAACGCTGAGCTAAAATAAAAGTCAATGTGTTAGAAATATTCAAGTTGTGACCTTCAATAAAAAATAAAAAATATATATTCCGTCGAATTTTTATATATAGAATTTGTCTGCCGTCGCCCCTCTATATTTCCTTAACGCCCCCCAATTCTCTTTGAGCCTTCTACTGCCCCCCTGAAAGCCTCCAGCGCCCACAAGGGGGCGTTATCGCCCACTTTGAGAAACGCTGATCTACATTTTACGGCCAGAAAAAAATTTTCCACCTAGCCCATCTCGAGTTGATTTTCCAAAAATTTTACGGACGAGGGAGGTAAAATTTTTCTGGTTTTGGCTTTCAGTTTACGTTTTTAGTGGTGTTTTTCTGTAAGTGTGACTCCAACCTTACTGTATATTCAATGAAAAATTCTTCTGAAAAACAACTCGATTCCAAAAATTTTTTAAATTTATTTTAAACAAAATTAATATTTGATTCGCTCTTGCGGGGCGTGCTATCAGATCGACTTGACCAATCTTGTTACGAATAATAATACCGATTTTATGAGGGAAAACAAATACTGTAGTTGAAAATAAGAGCCAATTATTTTATTTGAAATCCAATTAAAAAAATTTGAATTTTAATTATTTAACCTCTATCTACATTAATAACACGTAAGATATCACATTCCCTGTTTGCTTCCGCCATTTTAAA
Source organism: Centruroides sculpturatus (assembly GCF_000671375.1). Lineage (NCBI taxonomy): Eukaryota > Metazoa > Arthropoda > Arachnida > Scorpiones > Buthidae > Centruroides > Centruroides sculpturatus. Next base: position 332,668 of record NW_019385259.1, read on the forward strand.
TTTATACAGCGCTCTCTACATTGCTTTGGAATCGTCATAATGCATAGTGCAATCTGAATATAGTACAGTATTTTGTTAAAGCATATTTGCAAAATAAATTTTGCGTGTACAGAAATTACATTTGGCAATATTTTATCGATAACCAAGTCCTATTTTTACAAACAAATCCTCCATTATAAAGGTGCAAGTTCACTAGCGTAGAATATATTCATTTGCCTTATTTTCCTTTAGTTTTAGTGTGAAAGACAATAATTTTTATTGAAAACTAGCAAACGTGGAGTTAGTTATTTGTAGCTCATATCTGACTCGGTATTTTTGCTAACTGCATTAATTTTTTGATCATACATCATCTTGATGACACACACACGCTTTTCTATCTAGTTAAGAAACACAGCGTTTTTATCTAGTAGCAAAACACTCCGATTTACTTATCTGATTTCTTTTTATTTAATTTAATTTTTTAATGCTGGGACAGCTGTTGTAGACAACGTACACCATCTTTCAGGATTGTGGATCGTGTTCACATGATCGAAACAAATTCTTAAGAAACTATAGATCTACAAAAGACTTTCTGTAAGAATCCTTGACATTTACTTACCATAAAAGCATTAAATTATATTTTAATTATTTTTACATAAATAACTCAATAATAAATCACAATAAAATTACTTCTACAAATATCAAAAACATTTTTAATTAGTAATAAAATAACTTTAAACATGTAATTTAATTATACTTAATTAATTAAATTTATTTAAATACAAAAACTAGTTTTATTCTGAATAATTAAAATGTTAACTAATTAAAATATGTACTTTTTACGGAAAAATTAAAAATAGATTTAACTATAAGATTTATTTATAAAGAAAACTTGGTTCGGTTCTCCGTCGGGAGTCAGAACCCACAGCTTTTTTGGTAGACGTAATGCTGTAAAGTACAATGATGTTTTCATGTGTAAAATGCTAAAAACCCAAGGTTCGTAAATCTTATTATATATTTTCGCGTAACAAATAAGAATTTTGCTTCACTAATATAATTTAATTATTATTTCGATGGTTTCATTTAATTCGGACATAAATCTATAAGAATAATTTTATAAAAATACTTTAAAATCAATTTATGTATCTATACGCGAACAGAAGATATCGATTCCTCATAATTTGATTTAAAACTTATTTTTATGAAGTTTATTTTCATAAATTTAATTCATCTTTTCGTTACTATAGCAATCGAAAATTTAAATTTCCATAAAGATTCTGTCCTTGATATCTATTTAATTTATCCAAAAATCAATTTAGTCTGGAAAAATTGCGTTATAAATTATATATTTTTCCCTATGTGCAAAGAATTTACTGAAAAATAAAAAGAGTGATGAGTATATTTAATAAAATTTACGAATTCTTATTTTGTTCCTTAATCTATTTTTTTTCATGATATTTACTTATATAAACTTAAAAATTTAGATATGAACTCACGTCTCAAATTTTTATTCAATTATTTTTTTGTTAATAAAATGCATTACGTTCTTTTATTTTAATGATTTATTAATTTTTCTTTATTTTAATAAATTATTCGGAATTTATTTTCTTATTTCATATAATTTCAGTCCATAAAATTATATAAATAAAACAGTAATAATTTATTTTTAAAAATAAATTATATCTTAAAACGCATTTCGATACGATTTCCTTTCAAAATTCCTACAGAAAAGTATTGTAAAAATTTTAAATGTCTAGAATTTTTTCTATAAATTTAAGAGAATTTAAATATTTAAATTTGTCTTTATTTTATAATGGCTAATTTTTGTATGTTCGAGTGACTTGAATCAGATCTTTTTATTTATAGAGCGTGTCAGTCTCAGTGTCTGTTCTTACGCTCACTTTCATATCCATCGACCGTTGGTATGCCATCTGTTATCCTTTCAAGTTCAAGAGCACAGCGGGAAAAGCCAAGGCAGCCATATTTTCCATTTGGATCACTTCCTTACTCTTGGTATTACCAGACGTGATTGTGTTGGATACGAGAATGCATCCGAGTTTAAAAGTGGAAACACACTACTTGACTGATTGCGCTTACACGTGGAGCGACGATAACACCCAAATTTATCAGTTGGTTATTGTTCTTATACTATATGTAGCACCCTTCGCTCTCATGTCGGTTCTTTACTACCAAATTGCTCGAGTTCTTTGGAATAAGAACATTCCGGGAAGTGGTGAATCCGAACTTACTAACAGATCACGTAAGTAATTTCTTTTTATAGGTCTACAACGTATATTAAAGTTCATTTCGACTTTAAAATAACATAAATATGATTATATATAATAATTTGAATAACTAAAATAATTTAATTATATTAACTTAATATTAATACAGTAAGATCCCGCTTAACGTTCCTAGAAGACAAAACGCTAAACGAAACAGCGTTAAACGAAGTCATTTTAACACAGAGTAAATAGGGAAAGCAGATTTTACTTTAATTTTAAGTTATTTTTATATTAATTTGTATAATAATATATGTTAAATAACACATAAACATATGCACACAGAAATGTAAAGTTCATTTTTTGTGAAGGTCCTGACTTTTCTGAATTTTTTTTTTTTTGCAATAAAGTGGTGAAGTTTCGTTTGTCGCTTTTTTCTTTCCTTAAGCAAATGTCGGTAGCAAGAGATCGCATCCAAAACGCCTCGTCTCGCGTTTGCACTTCTTTCAAAATCTGGATCATTCGCTACAATTTGATCGACGATTTCGGTTATCGTTACCAAACTTTTACTAAGGAATTTTCCAGTTATACACGAATTCCTTGTTCTGCCAATTCTCGAAGGTCGTTGTTGGTAAGACTCTCACCAGAAACCTGCGGTAACTCCTCAATATCCTGCTCGTCTACATCTTCTAGTCCCACTGTATCGATTAGATTGACAATTTGGTCAATGATAGGCTCTTCTCTTGATTTGATCAATGATAGGTTGAGAATTCTTGGATACCTTCGGCCATAACTTCTTCCACATTTCGTTCATGCATTTTTCAGTTAATTCTTGCCAAGAGAAGTCGATATTTCATATGGCATCCTTGATGATATAATTTTTTCCAAAATTGGACCACACCGACATAGATTTAAGGAAAGTACAGCGCTACGACGAAATGCCACCTTTTGCTGATTGGTTCGTGTTCGGGAATAATCGTATTATATAGGATTCAATGAAATGCCGCGATAATTTGAATCAACGCAAATTTTGAGCTTGTTTTAAGGCTTCGAGCAGACTGCGTCATATCGAATCAGCGTTATCGAGGCATCGTTAAGCGGGGTTTTATTGTATTAATGTTTAATAAATAATTCAATTTTTCCCAATTAATTGTATATTTTGTGTTTTAATTATTTAAAACTCAATATTAAGCAAATAATATTAAACAAATTAAATTTATGAGCATAAATAGTCCTTTGCAATACTTCTAAGATATGTTGCTACAAATATTTATAACATCTCGACGCTGATCGGTTTAATATGTTATCGATTTAACAACTATTGGTGAGAGGATTAAGAGTGGGAGGAGATTTCGCTTATTTTACATTTAAGACGGATCTACATAATCAATATGTTATCTAAATGTTGTAATATATAATTTACATAGATTTTTTAATATATGAAAATTTTATTTTAGTACTTTTTTTATATGTAACTATTGATACAAAAATATTTATGAAAAGATTTTTTTGTGATTTGTTGTTTATTTTGTAAAAAATTATTTTTTATACAAAATAAATAATTTTAATAAATAAATAAAATTTCTTTATAAAAATTTTTGTNTCCCGAAAATCCCGGGATTAGGAAAACTTAATCCCGAAAATTTTGGGACTGAAAAGTGGTCGGGATCCCGGGATCCCGATTTTCGAGATCCCGGGATCAAATCCTCTACTTGTAACGTTATACTGTAAAAATATCTAAAATTTCTGTATTTTTGTCAAATATACAAATAAGTGTCTACGATTTTGTATATTTAATATAAACTGCGCGAATAGATATATTTTACTTATTAATATTGCAGTTATTTAATATTTACGCAATGTGGCGCGCGCGCCGCGCGGAACCTTAAGTCATGTCATCTAATGCGAGGTACAGCTTTTTTCGCTTTCGTTTTATTTTAAACTCTCTTATTTCTGCCCGTTATTAATAAATTCATAAAAAAATTATAATTTCAGCTGTCATTTCTCTAAAACATATAGTAACACGCAATAATTTATAAAGTTTTATAACGTAATTAAAATTAATTACAATTAGAAACTTACTTAAAATTAATTTTTCAAAGCTATTGACTTTCGAAACTGTTATTAAAGCGTATTTTTTTTTTATTTTCTAAATGAAAATTATTTCTTGTCAAATTTAATATTTTTAATTAACGAGAAATGTTTAATTATTCATTAAGAAATCTTTTAATGAAGATAAAGTAAACATAACTCTTAAATTAATCGACCAAGAATTTATAATAAAGAATGATTAATTTTCAATAAATTTACTACATTTACTTTAATAAATTTCCATTAATTTATCGTCTATACTTTAAAAATCTTTCTACGGAGTTCGTGTGTTTGTTTATCTAAAATTATTGTTTTTAAATGTTGTTGTTGTTTATCCAACAAATTGCTTAATTGTTCGATTATTGACAAACTTTATGTACCGTTAAAGCAGTTTCGTATGTCATTAAAGTTACAAAAGAAACTTCTTCAACCTTTAAGTACAACGAATTGATGTTGTACTGTACTGAAACTGCGCGCGCCAAGCGCGACCGTAGTTTCAGTACACAAACGTAAGATAATTTTACTGTAACACATTAAATTAAACATTAAATGAAAATTATTATAAATTCACTTTTTATTTTTTGTAAAGACTTTTTATAATAAATATTTTTTTAATCGTTATAGATAAATTTAAAACGTTCAAAAATTAATTCTAATTAGTTGTTTTTGTTTATTGCATATTTAAAAACGTTTTACATCGTGCACTACTGTTACGTAATAAGAAAAATAACAAATACAGTACTTAATAAAATTGAAACGAGGGGGGAAATACACATTGTTACGTAATAACCTATTTTACAATTTCGTTATTTTCTATTATTACGTAAATAGAGTCATACTTTCTATTAAGAATTTGTTATTTTTACTATTATTACGTGAAAATGAAACCTTACTAATGTAAAATTTCTGGTAAAAGTAGCAAAGAAAACTGAAAGAAATGGTGCCTTGCGACACACCACATCACAAGCAACTTTTGCAGGACAAATCAGATCAAGAAGGAAGGCAGCTAAGATGCTTATAGCTGTTATTGTCATGTTTGGTTTGTGTTATTTACCAGTACATCTTATAAATACTCTTAGGTAAATATATAAATCTTCTAATAAAACATTTATAAATTATTATTATTATAAATTATATTTTTATTTGCAGGTACACAACGGGATTACCACAGACACACTCTACAACGGTGGCATCTCTCATATCCCATTGGCTATGTTACGCCAACAGCGCCATAAATCCACTTATTTATAATTTTATGAGTGGTAGGTTATAAACTGAAGTCGTAAACACTTGTAAATTTGAAAAGAGGAAGGTCGTTGATATGAAATTAAATTTTTTTACCTTAATTTTAGGGAAATTTCGTAAAGAATTCCGCAACACATTTACTTGTATGTGTTGGAGGGAAGGTTACAGAGGACGAAGTCGCACGCCGGTTAACGCATATTTCTGTCGTTATACAACAGCCACGAAGGGAAACGAAGGAAATTTTTGTCAAAAACAAAGATATCATTAATTGTTTAACACGTTTTCGTGCTCATAATTTGAATGGCTTGTATAAAACCATGCTCAAATTCGCCAGTAATTTGGATTTCTTTGCCTATAAATTACTAAAAATATTCTTTAAAACGATAGTTATAAATGTTTAAATTTAGGTAAATTATTTTTAAATACAAAATATAAATATTTTTCTTTAATATCTAAATAGTCGTATTTAATTTTTTTGAAAATAAGTAAATATCCAGTAGATATAAATATATATAATTGTATAGATATAATTATCTAGTCCATTGGTTGTGCTCAAAAAGATAGAAATATATGTATTAAATCAATGTTATTTAA
>NW_019385260.1:0-9672 GCF_000671375.1 Centruroides sculpturatus
GTATATTCTTTTTGGTCCACCCTGTATATCATAACAGAAGAATGTTTGATGGCTGTAAGAATATTAAAATTTGATTTCAGTAGAATGAAACAATGTTTTGTTTAATGATGAGTTCAAATAGTCTGCAGAGTTAATCCTGTTGGATTAACATCTGGAGAAAGTGGGGAACCTGGTACAGTTTGTGGAAAAAGACCAGTTTGCAAGTGGTGGTATCATAGTCTGGAAGATCATTATTGTTAATGGCTACACTGAGCTCCATATTTTTGCAAGCGCATGCCATTATTGCCAGAAGGCAGAGTTGACATTTGAACACCATGCAAGACTTTTCCAAGGTGTTTTGGGTACAGATTACATTTTTATAGATGATATTTCTCTTGCACATAAAACTGTATTTGCCAATGTTGACTTTCTGACAATGACAATATTCATTGTATGGAATGGCCAACAAGATCTCCAGAAAATTATATATTAAAGCCAAATGACTGCAGAATTATAATGGGCTATATTAATTATTAAAATATGAATTTAATTATAAGTATAAAATTTTGCAAGAGATGGCACCTAACACCTACCTTTAGTGCAAATTACTTAGTATATATAAAGATCTATAGAACTAAATTTCATAGAACATGTATGGAATATTGATAGGGAGACAAAATATGTCCCATCAGCATCCATCAAGAACACTCCAGATCTTGAAGATACTCTTGTTTGAGAATGTACTTTGCTCCCAACAGAACTGGTAAAGAACATAATAACCAACATGAGCAATTGCTGTACAGCATATGTGGATTCAGGAGGTAACTAAGGTAAATGCACCAGTAGTGGAGACTGCATGAGTAGTGGACACTTTGAACTTCAAATATGAGTAATAAGGTTGTAGATTGTAGATGGCTTCACTGTTCAAACATACAAATTATTCAGTAGACAAAACTTCTGTGTACTGAATGATTTGTATGTTTGAATAGTTGAATAGTGAATCTACAACATTATTACTCATATTTGAATTTCAAAGTGTCCACTACTCATGTAGTCTCCACTACCGGTGCATTTACCTTACATGCTATTAATGATCTTTTATATAAAAAGATTCAGGATGATGCTCAGATTTTTTGGTTCAATGTAATTTAGATTAAATTTGTATTCTTCAATTGTTTTGATGCATGAGATACATGCAGAACATTGTGTTCTGATCAGCAGTTCCTGTGATATAGGTCAATTTAATGGTTATGCTTATTTTTTAGACTTGAGTGTATATTTCTATCTTCTGAATGATAATCATAGAGGAAAAGAATCATATAAATCATGCTATCAATCAATGTAAGCAACATCAATATAAAAAAAACTAGAAATATAATTTTATAAATATATTAAAATTGTATACTGAATATGATATGAACTTTGAATCTGTTGGATGTCATTATATTTTTAATATATTTTATTAATTTTTAGCCAAAACTCTATGCAGGAGAATTATTGGACATGGTAGCTTCCTACTTCAACTTAAAAGAGAAAGAATATTTTGGATTGGCATTTTTAGATGAAACGTAAGAATTTATTTTGTTTAAATTTTATACATTTGACAACATTGTTTCTATAAGCTTAACGTAATTGTTGAGATACATTAAGCTTATAGAATGGAAAAAACAGTGTTCGTGCATTTTCACACTCATCTGACATTAGCTTAGGAATTAATTATATTTGAAAACTGTGTTTAATCTTGAAGATTATATATAATCTAAGTAATTATCTTTAACCTTGATTTCATAACAAACTTTTTCTATTGATTGTTTAACTTCTAATACTTCATTAAACCATAAAATAGCTTTAAAAGGAGTTAAATATATAGAAAAAAAAACAAATTTATTTCAGCTCATTCACATTAAGAATTTACCTTCTGGAACAGAAAAAATAGAATATTTGCTAATTGTAATGTTCTTAATGAAATAAACTGAATAAATGTCTTAATACTGTATATTTTATTATTTTGATATTGAAATATTAAAATAATCAAATATGTTAATACATTTAAATTGAAAATTGCTGAAACTTTTTAGAAAGAAATTGTTTCTGTAAATTTAATTTACAATAATATATTGAAGATTTCTCTATAAAATTTAAACAGATTCTGCTAATATCTTTTGTCTCAATCTTTCTAGTAGCTGGGATTTGATCTTGTAATATTATTATAATTACTTCCTTTTCCAGATTGTTGTTACTTTTTTAATTTTTTTATATATCTTAAGAAATTTTAATATAGTTATTTCTCTTTCAGTTGCCAATATATTCATTTCTTTCCATATCTTTCATACACATGAATCCTGTAAACAATACTTAAAAAATAAATTTTACTGTCATTTACATGAAATATTAATAAGATATGGTAGTATTTCTTCTGAAAATGACCAACATTTAAGTTCCTTACCATATGTTAAATTAACCAAGAGAAATTAATTTTTAGAAATGGATTGGGAATCTCTTAATTAGATATTCATTTGGGATTGGTTTATAACAGCAATTTCCAACCTTTTCTACAGTATGCCTCCCCAATCGGGGCTCGCATGCAATGTTGCCTCCCACAGCATAAGCATAAGTGTTTATTGCTCTGTATTCAGTATTTATTTGTTTTTTGTTACAAATTAAATAATATCGGTAAAGTTTGATTGAAAATATGGAAGAAAAATACAATTGCACTACTAAAAATACAAATATACTTACCTCAGTACTTTGCACAAATAAAATAAGTAATATTTGTACATAGTGTACAACCAGGAATTTATTTCTTCTGAATAAAGTTATAATAATGTAAATTAAAAAAGAATGTTTTCCATATTTCCACAAACTGTAAACATCAATGTGAAATTTAAGCTTCTTTTGAATTGCACAAAACAATTGATGTTTGGTTCTCTCTCAGTCCCACACACAGGCCATTTTACTGCCGGAGCTACAGCTTTCACTCTAGTTACAAGGCATCTATTCTTCTACAGCGCTGGCAGTGCATAAACCTATACAATCAATCTAAGTCAAGCCTTCAGCATAGACAAATTCATTAAGTAAGAATATGTCTTCTCCTGAAGTTGTTGTTGGGATCGTTTTACAAAACAGTAACTCTTTTATATTTCCTTCCATGGCTTATCTCACATAATATATAAGTTGAGCCTGTGATGAAATATCGGTTGATTCATTGAGTTGCAATGTAAATATTTGGCTTTATTTTACTTGTTGAATTAACTGTGTTTTCAAATCCATAGCCAAGTCATCGATTTGCCATGAAACTGTATTATTTGACAGTGGAATAGTTTGTAATGTCTTTACAGCTGCCTCTCTGTTCATAATGTGACACATTTCTAAAGTTGTCTGAAGCAACAAATTCTCAGCAATATTGTGCGATTTCATACATTTAGTGATTTCCATAGTCACTATGTAAGAAGCTTTCAATGCTTCCTGTGATACCTTGGCCTCTTTTGACATTACATTTTTCTGCAGTTTCAATTCCATCTCTTTTCAAGCAAAAAACTCATGATCCTTGTGTACATTTTGAGCACTATTTCTAGACATCTTTTAAGACTGTTGTTGACGAGAACTTAAAAACAAATGACACACTGGAACTGTTGAATGCCAGATTTGCTACGAAAACAAGAAAATCCGAACTTGATATAACTTGTGTCATATTGCCTGCACTTTTCTTTCTCCATTACTATTATTTGGTTCACTTTGGTCTGAAGATTCTGCATTTCTCATAGTTCTCTTCAAATAGCGGTCCATTCTAAATATCAAGACAATTGGTTTAGTTTAGTTAGTAGAGTAAGATTTATTATGACAGTCTCAATGAGTGTTATTTATGCGATGAAGAAAACAAATAAGAAAGCAATGAAAAATATCATCTGCTTTTAGAGGGCTGTCACATTGTGTTTGTCCATTTTTATCCACATAGTTACTCATCAGTCATGCACTGAATAGCATTGCGTGCATTGGCTTGTGCCTCACTGGTTGGGAACCACTGGTTTATAATACATCTAATACCAAGAGAAAAAATTTATAAAATACATTGTTTTACTTACATAAAAGATATCTATTATGATGAAGACTTTTACAATTCAAATGTTTTGATATTTGGAAATATATAAAATGCTTAGATTATTAGTTTTATCATGAAATTGAAATGAAAAGAAAATGCATTTTGTAATGTATGATATTAGATTATTTCTTGTAACAAAAATGTCAACTGGATATATTTTACATAATTTTTTTCATATTTTTCAACTGAAAGTACTGAATTTACTTTCAGTTATAATAATTATTTTAAATTAAAAATAAAGCAGCCTATAAATTTCAGAATAAACCTTAGCAAAAGGCAAGGCTTCTTAAACTATAGGTCACAAAATCTTTGGAAGCATATGCAATGGATGCAACTTTAACCCAAAAAAAATGTTCCTCTGTCAAATTCTCCAATATTAGTTAGCAAAGATAATTACAAAAACCATTTGATTTAAAATATTTAATTAAAATTAAAAATCATAGACACACAAAATTATAAAACATTTGTACATATTTTCTCGCTATGATCTGCTATGCCTTTTTATTCAAATTTACCTATTTGGTCCCTCATTCTACTATCATTTACTTTTTCAAACTTTGAATCACACATGCAATCTTGTGAGATAATGCCAGCAAAGTTTTGTGCTCCAACTGAAACATAATTACTGAAAATAAAAATGTTAATAAAATTTTCATGACCATTTCTCAGCATGTAAGTGTAAAATTTGTACATTCTTGGTTTGTTTATTGTGACTAGGAATTATATTTTCCCAAACTTTTTGGATTCTCAAGAATCTCGAGATGTAAAAAAAGTTGATTATTTATAAAATAAATTAATTAGAAAAAAATGATGCAGAAGAAACCAAACAAAGTAGGACTAGAAGATATAAGATTGTTTTATATTTACCTTTATTTAGTTTTTTAAATATTTAAAAATTAATTGTTTTTATTTCTACATTTAATAAAAGGCTTTATTAAAATAACTTTTTAATACACACAAACAGACTATTGATTTACATGACAAGTGGGCTTTTGTTTTGACACAAAAATTACGAAAATGGAGAAATTCCTTTCAGTTTTTGTTGGTATTTATTTTATGTAAAATAAAGCATTTTTGAGCAGTTTTACCTGAGACTTCATAAATATTTATTTTCCGAGATAATGTATGGAAACTACTCTTAGTCGCTTTGATTGGCTTCAGGCCTTGTAAAATTGATTCCTTCAATTCTGAGACAAAATTCATATTTAAGATCTTTACTGTTTTTGTTGTGTGTTGAAGTGGTCAGAACCATATTACAGTAAGATCTCGCTTAACGCAGATTCGATATAATGCGGTCTGCTCGAAGTCTAAAAAAAGCTCAAAATTTACTCCGATTCAAATTATCACGGAATTTCATTGATTCGTATATAATACGATTATTCCCAAACACGAACCAATCAGCAAAAGGTGGAAATTCGTTGTAGCCCTGTACTTTCCTTATGTTTATGTTTGTTTGGTGCAATTTTGGAAAAAAAATGTGACATCATGGATGCCATAGACAATATTGACTTCGCTTGGCAAGAATTAACTGATAAATGCATGAACGAAGTGTGGGAAAGTTATGGCTGAATGTATCCAAGAATTCTCAACGAGAAGAGCCTATCGCTGTATCGTTAGGTTGACCAAATTGTCAACATAATCAATACAGCATGACTAGGAGATGTAGACGAGCAGCATATTGAGGAGTTACTGCAGGTTTCTGGTTTTCACTAACGACGACCTTCAAGAACTGGCAGAACAAGGAATTTGTGTAGAACTGGAAAATAGTGATTCTGAAAACAAAGAACCCGAAGAATTTCTCTACAGATTTCCTTAGTAAAAGTTTGGTAACCATAACTGAAATCGTTGATCAAATTGTAGCGAACGATCCAGGTTTTGAAAGGAGTGCAAAAGCAGAACGAGGCGTTTTGGATCGATCTTCTGATACCGATATTTACTTAAGAAATTTCACGACTTTATTGCAAAAACGCGAATTTCAGAAAAGTCAGGATCTTCGTCACAAAAAATGAACTTTACATTTCTGTGTGCATATGTTTGTGTTATTTAACATATATCATTATGCGAATTAATATAAAAATAACTTAAAATTAAAGTAAAAATTTGTTTATGCTTCTAACACAATAAAGTGCTATAAATTAAGACACTTGGCGGGTTGTCTCATCTTTATTTAGTTGAGACAACCCGCCAAGTGTCTTAATTTATAGCACTTTATTGTGTTAGAAGCATAAACGAATTGCAAAGCACGGTTTCATATCATCAAAATAAAAATTTGTTTATTTTTGGTTGCGTGTTCCCCTTTCACTATTTACTCTGTGTTAAAATGACCTCGTTTAGCGTTGTTTCGTTTAGTCTAGGGACGTATCTCCCGTGTTAAGCTGGGTGTTACTGTATTTAAATTCTCATTATTATAAAACCTGTTGATTATGATTCTTATACAGTATTCATTATATCCTTTTATGTTTTCATGATTGACGATTGTAAAAGCAAAATAACTATGAACTATATCAATACTCAATCAACTATGAAAAAGTTGAAGATCTCATATTAAATATTCAGCCAAGATTTAACTCTTTATTCAAAATTTTGATTTATTTCTAATTTTCAGGCTCTTATTCTTGTATTTATTCCTATTTTGAAAATGTTTTGCATTATTTTTCAGTTATATTAACCTATATTTATTTATATATTACAGATACGAATTATAAATATAAATAGAATGTTTCTTAAATCTTTTTATTTTTCGTAATTATATGATTTCTAATAATTAGTTAACGGATAATTTTGAAAATTTTTTTCTGAAAAAGTAAATATTGAAATTTATTTATTACAACTAACTGTAAGTCTGTGTTAAATCTGCTCCATTTATTTTAACAAAAACAAAATAAATTAGTTGGAAAATTTCTTTATTTGTATTAAAGGACACTTACGATGTTGAATTTTCTATTCGGTAAGTGATTCAAGCAATAAAAACGATAATAATGTTGAATTAATTTATTATTCTATGAAAATCCGTAATTTAAAATGCAGCTAATTAGATATATATGTTACTAATTAGCATTTTTTCCCTAAAACATAAACAAACCCATTATAAATGACAATTCCTTGTTAATAGCAAACAGATGGTAATTGTTATTAATGTTTACATTGTTCACATTATTAATGGTAATACAATACATATGTATAATTTGTTTCTCCCTATAGGATCTAATAGGACCTTTTCGCACATTCACGATGAGTTTGTCAGTTTCATTAATGAGCGTAATTGTACTGCAAATACATATCAGGCCCCATCTCTCATTGTCTTAAATGTCTGGATCAACCAAGCAAACAAAAATTCTGAACTGAGGACCGAATTCAAGTTCTTTAAATCTTCAAGCTAGTGCTTTTGCCACATTTGTATCAATTAATAAGTTATATATTTAACAAAATTAGTATAAAATTTCTTTTGAACCGTTTTTCGTTAATTTATACGAGTTTCTGATGAAAATTGTCAATTGTTTCCTTTAAATAAGGTTACTTCTATTTCAAATTTACTTATAAATTTGAAGTAGAAATGATAAGTTTGGTCTTACTTGTTCATAAAATTATTTTATTTGACCACATTTGTAAATATTTTATAATATAGTGATGGATGGGTATTATTTAACAACCTGTTATTTTTTAACTGTAATTTCGAGAAAAACAATAACATATTTAAAAATAAAAATAATAGCCTGTACAAAGTATAGCACGTGTTATACGTTACTGTATAAGTAGTGACTGGCGAACAGTCAGAACAGTGACTTGTAGAACGATTTGATAACTCGTTATGCTTCTACCCTACCAACTTGAGAACCGAGTTCCTAGTTGAAAACACAGTACAGTAGTTTTAATGGACGGTCTGTCCTGAACATGCAAGACCCGTCCTCCACAATCCGGCCACTTCTACTGTAGACTAGGCCGAACCTATGATGGGCATAATTTCTAAAATGCCCTCTTAGTGCCTACAGACCGGAAAGAGTAAAAAACAAATAGACTAGGCAGCTTCCATAAATTATGTAACGATATTTTTTTACGATTTTTGGTATCCTCTGATCCTTTATAACAGAGGTGGCCAACATACGGATTTGGCCCGTCTAATGAATTTATGTAGCCCGCGTTTAATCTTTCAATATTAGCTACTCAAGTAGGAATAGTCGACGAAAAATTCTGATAAAAAGAAAAAAAAAGGTCAGCAACTCACTATGCGTTTAGAGCAGGGGTCGGCAACCTGCGGCTCTTTGGATGTGAAGCTGCGGCTCTTTAGTTCCATACGCAAATATTATTTATTTTATCAAAAAATAAAAATCGTTCTGAATCGATTAACGAGGATTAGGTACTGATTCTATCTCTCGGCCACTTGTACTCGCTTTTCACCGCACCCCTCCCCCGTGACACGCGTCGTCACTGTCGTCAATCCGTCGGAAGCTCTCGAATGACGCCGTCGTCGGATGTTTCTATTATTTAATTTGTTGTGAAAAACACTACTTATATATGAATAAATAGATATTTTTTCTTATGAATAAATAGATTAGTTTTTTTATCAAAAAACTTTATTTATGCGAGTACTATTTATTGTTGGCAAGAAAAAATTTTGTGGCTCTTTAAAAACTTTGAAATTTTGTAAATTGTAATTTTGGCTTTTCCGACTCAAAAGGTTGCCGACCCCTGGTTTAGAGTTAACCCTCCATTACAAATCTCTTAAGTACAGCGTAAAATGTTGATAAAGCACGATAATGTGAAAAAATGTCTGTAATCTCTATGTATAATTTAGTCTCTATGGGATGACACCACAATGGGATCTCGCACCACCTCAAAATCTTCCTAGGGTAGCCTCTGGTTCGGCCCGGGGGCAAAAACTGTTGGCCACCCTGCTTTATAACGCTACTTATGATGCTACTCACTAAAAATTATGTAACGATGTATGAAAAACACCTCATCTATGCAGGATGAGGTAACACTGGTACAGACATTTCCATTAGCGTTAAATAATTTATGGAAGCTTCCCTTCTGCCAGACGTAACCATCGATCACCATCGATGGTTACGTCTGATTTTAAAGTCATCGCACAGCACTATGTATTTTATTGTTACTTTTAAAATAACCAGAGAAAATAACACTGTTTTTATAAATACTATTGTCTCGTCGCTGTTTTGAAGTAGTAACAGCTGTTATTTTAAGATATTTTAAAATAATAATAATATCTCGTTTTATTTACAAATAACCTACTTTACCCATCACTAATATAGGCAAGCTACAGAAATGCATCAACGCCATCTATCGGTATTCTTGTAATTTCTGTTAGTAAACTAGTATAGACGGATCCTAGTACTTGTATACATATGTTACCGCTAAAGCTCGAAATCCGTTAAGATGCACAATACCTAGCTAATCTGCAGATTAACTAGGGTGATCCGTTAAAGCTGCGAAAATTATTCCATTTCTCAAATTACCTAGGTAATGTTCAGATTATCTAGGTAATCTGCAAATTACCTACTAGGCACTCGGTAAAGTGAAAATAAGATTTTTGCTGGAACAACAGCAACGTTTCTGTACGCTTAAATTAACATAATGTT
>NW_019385260.1:11785-73343 GCF_000671375.1 Centruroides sculpturatus
AAAAAAAAGTTGAAATAAAGTGATTAAACAAACATTATTACGAATATTGTAAATAACAGTTCACAAATGCATATATAGAAATATTTTTTGAAGGGGGAAATGGTCTTCACAATTTGAAATCGATCGGACACACTGTGCTCGAATGCTCGTGTAAACGCGCATTCGAGCACAATCTATCGTAGGATAAATGTACTATGCCAAAAACCTTCGCGGGAGTGTATTAAAAACTTTCCGAAGTTTTATGGCAATCGGATAAACGGTGTGGTAATGCATGAAAGACACACACACACACTCATTTATATATATATAGATAAGAAAAAGAATTTGTTAATGTTTAAGGGAAAGTAACTTCTGGGTCGAAATTGTACAAATTTATTAAAGTTGTTGATAAGATCGATTGATATTCTCTTTAAATACCCTGAATTTTATGAACTTGTATAACTTATATAATCTTGTATAACTTATATACTTAAAATAATAAATATTAAATAAATTATTAATTTGTTTTATTTATTTCAATATATTAATTAACTAATAAAGTAAAACAAAAAATAAGAAGAAAATAATTTACTAAATTTTAAGAAATGAAACTCCAAACTTTTAGTTTTTATTGACTTTTAAAGTAGCTTTTTTTAGGTACTCTTATTTCAACAACAATTGCAGATATTTATTTACGAAAACAAGAATTCGAAACTGTAAAGGACCCAATCTTTTTGTCAAAAATTAAACCGGAGACACTGAAGAGGTTGTGTCTGTACGGAATGACTGATACAAGCGTACAATAATACCATTGACACAAACACAAAGAAAAAATAATATTTTATTTGTTCGAACTTTAAAACGTTGTTTTTAAAAACATTTATTAAAAACATTTTAGCACATATGTATGGTTTACGGACTATCCGCAGTACAATCGTCATGCACGTGTTAATAAAAGGTAGTTATTACTTATTCAGATATTTTTAATTTTTAAGTTAGCTTTCCCCTTTGGGTACTTCTGGATCCGCCATGTGGCTGTACGTATGAAACGATATTGGAAGTATTCGTAGCATTCGCATCTGTTTTTTTTTTCAATGTAATATTCGATATTTCGAATATCTTCTAGTACTGTATTCGATTATTCGCCCTACTCTATTATAATACCGATACAACAGTTGGATTTTACAGTTTTCCCGAAATGTGACACGAAGAAAACAGAAGAAATAATTGATAAATGCTGTGAGTAAATATAAATAAATGCATATGTATATATAATTTGGGAATATTATTGGAATGCTATTTGAAAACACTGTAGACCTATAAATTCCCACTGTCGTCTGTCCTTCCTTAATCTCGAGAACAGAGTTAGATAGATGAAAGATGAGACCAGATATGGAAACCTTAAGGATTAACTATATACGAACTTCCGATGCAAACCGGGAATCATCTTATTTCAATTCAAAAATTTTCTTTTGAAAGGTATTAGATAGATGACCGGCACGACTCTATTACTAAAGGAAAAGTATAATGTACAGCTGCAAGCCATTATTAATTTGAGACGGAGAGTATATATTTAAATTAAATAAATTAAAAATATGATTAAAAATTGCAACCCGGCATTGTGACGATGTCACAATAAATAATTGTTCGTTTTATAATTTAAGCAATTTAAAGTTTAATCTCTTTTCCTCATTTTAATTTGAGTTTTGAGAATTTGAGTAATTCATACTTTAGATTATTTATGTTTAAGACATTTATTATTTTTTTAGTTTTAAACAAGAAAGACATGGGAACCAAAAATTATGGTAAAATTTGTAATGCTTATTTTATTAGTAATCATCTTCACAGTCCATCATATAATGTCTGTGAAATTGGCACTCCTATTTGCCTCTTTTTTCCGAAGTAACGTATGCTGTTTGTTTGCCCGCCATTTACCAACCTTTTAAACAAAAGTTATATCCCAACGAAATTTTGGATAGTTACGTATTACAGCATCCCAATCATGTTTTTTCCCCTCAAAGACTTTTATGCCAATTGTTTGCTTACTATATGCACACATTTGTCCGACTTTTAAACATAAATGTATGAAAAAATATTTAGTATCATGCAGAAGTGAGAAGCTGGAAGGTTGTTTGCCTTATCACTTTAGATGATATTTTATTTGCTTTTTCTACTGAATTAATTGTATGGCCAAATTCTTTTAAACTTTTTCTTTTACTTCACTTCCTTGTTGTTTTAAAGCTGTAAAATGTAAAACACAAGCAAATACAAATTTCACTTCTATTTTCATTCTATTGCTGATTACAGTCTGTTTAATTGTGTAAATGATATATTTATATAAATTGAAAAATAAATAAAAGTAATCGTAAGATAATGTCTGTCATTTTAATTAAATGAAAGATTCGTTTTACTTACCTTAATGTGGAAATTGCAACAAAGCACCCTCTTATGGGCAATCTCTATGTTACGTAAAGGAACTGTTTTTCTAACGAAACTTAGTTTTGCTATTAGATGTAGCAGAAACACGAAAATATAAAATTTGCAGCTGCCTTATACTAGGCGTAGACATAAACATTACACCAGGGTATATTTTGCTTCTATTACGTTAGCTTAATACAAGTGCTCGAGAGTATAGGTGATGGAATACATTACTTGTAAAGTTCAGTGCAAATTTTCTTTTAAAAAAAAGAGATTAAAAAAATGATGGATTTTCGCGAAAATAGTACTGTTCAAAACATAAAAGTGAAACCATCTTTTATTTGCGCATAAAAGTATACATAGAACACGCAAAACTCGAGAAAATTCGAATTAATTTCAGTAGAGCGTCGTTTATACGAAAGTCGGTTATCTGAAACATCAGTTATCCGAAAGAATTCCAGTCGGCAAATTTAAATTTTCGCTAGTGCTGTGGCGCTGCAATCTTTGGCTATATCTTGGGCTACTCCAATATTTTTTTTTGTTGGGGTGTGTGTTTTAGCTGGCAGCACTGGCACTTTTGTGTGGTGCTGAATCGAACGTTTTTGATACTAGATCATCTTATAAAGTATATATATTTTGGTTTTTATATTTTTCAATATAGTTATTTTGTTTGTAAAAAATAAAGAAATAATTTTTAACGATACAATAGCCACGATTATTATTTTAAAAAGTTTACGTTAGGCTTAACATCGACGAAAATTCAACGCGAAGCGACACGCAACGGAGAGAAATTTCAACACGATAGGTTAATATATTTTTCGTACATAATCTGTTATCCGAACAACCTCAGTCTCCAATTGATTCGGATAAACGACTCTCTACTGTAGTCAGTTTTGGAATCTGATCCATCGGTTTCAGTTTAAAAATAAAAAAGCATTGTACTTGTAAATACAGTTGCACTATATCATTATCAGTTTGTTTTTCAGTCATTATTCTTCATTATCTGTTTGGTATTTAAATATAAAAAAGTATTACTTTTTATTAATAACAGATTTATAAATAGAAAAATAGGGCTTTTTGTATATTTTTATATAAGTGAAAAAAACAGGTAAATATCAAAAAGTGCCCAGCGTAAAGGGGAAAAGGCTGAACTCTAATACCTTCCTCCAAACGATCGTAAATATAATAAAGATAACTTTACAGGATGTTTATTAAGTTTTTTAATAACTTGAAAAATTCCCTGCGCAAATAACGAAAAGAGGAAGCATCTCAACTTTCCAACTTTAGTAATAAGTATTAGATGGCGTAATATCCATACGAAGTTCTCGAAGTTCCTTCTCATGTGGAGTCAAATCCTCTTTCGGGGCCCACCCATGGCTGAGTGGATAAAACCACTGAACACTGGTAGTTAGTCGTTTTTTGTCCGGTTAAAATACTCAAGAAGGAAGTGGCCGGACACCGTCGAAATAATTACAACAGAAACTGAGGTTTCTCTCAGTTTTTTGAGCGACTTTGAGTGTGCGAGACCGTGAAGAGAAGCAACTCGGCTTCACCCATATTTTGACGGTGTCCATCCGTTTTCTGGGTGATTGAGGAGAAAGAAAAAACGTCTTGTACTAATTTTGAGACGCTCTACGACTTTGTAATTTAAACTGCTGCTATCTTTCGTAGAAGCAGAGATAGGATTTGGGCCGATGAGAAGGGAGTTGGGGACTACTCTAGCGAATAGTCCACTATCGACTATCTATACTCTCGTGCAAATTGTATTTAGCTAATACGTAGCAGAAGAAAGATATAACCTGATGCATCGTTTTTGTGTATACTCTGTATAATCGTATGGCAGCTTAGCACTCTGGGGAATCTGGGTCGAATCCTTACAAGTTTAAAAAACCCAGGAAATTTTCGGGAGTGGGCCTTCCGGATATGTCGGGCTCATCCTTCACCACTCGGCTGCCCCATTGTGGGCTGGCCGGAATCCATAATGGGAACTCTTTCTGTCCTGTGGGCTTCTTAGTGCCCATAAGGCGAAAAGAGTTTAAAAAAAGAAACTTTATGATATAATTTCAATAATTGCAGAAATATTCTGCTTTATGTAAGGATTTCAATATATTAATTAACTAATAAAGTAAAACAAAAAATAAGAAGAAAATAATTTACTAAATTTTAAGAAATGAAACTCCAAACTTTTAGTTTTTATTGACTTTTAAAGTAGCTTTTTTTAGGTACTCTTATTTCAACAACAATTGCAGATATTTATTTACGAAAACAAGAATTCGAAACTGTAAAGGACCCAATCTTTTTGTCAAAAATTAAACCGGAGACACTGAAGAGGTTGTGTCTGTACGGAATGACTGATACAAGCGTACAATAATACCATTGACACAAACACAAAGAAAAAATAATATTTTATTTGTTCGAACTTTAAAACGTTGTTTTTAAAAACATTTATTAAAAACATTTTAGCACATATGTATGGTTTACGGACTATCCGCAGTACAATCGTCATGCACGTGTTAATAAAAGGTAGTTATTACTTATTCAGATATTTTTAATTTTTAAGTTAGCTTTCCCCTTTGGGTACTTCTGGATCCGCCATGTGGCTGTACGTATGAAACGATATTGGAAGTATTCGTAGCATTCGCATCTGTTTTTTTTTTCAATGTAATATTCGATATTTCGAATATCTTCTAGTACTGTATTCGATTATTCGCCCTACTCTATTATAATACCGATACAACAGTTGGATTTTACAGTTTTCCCGAAATGTGACACGAAGAAAACAGAAGAAATAATTGATAAATGCTGTGAGTAAATATAAATAAATGCATATGTATATATAATTTGGGAATATTATTGGAATGCTATTTGAAAACACTGTAGACCTATAAATTCCCACTGTCGTCTGTCCTTCCTTAATCTCGAGAACAGAGTTAGATAGATGAAAGATGAGACCAGATATGGAAACCTTAAGGATTAACTATATACGAACTTCCGATGCAAACCGGGAATCATCTTATTTCAATTCAAAAATTTTCTTTTGAAAGGTATTAGATAGATGACCGGCACGACTCTATTACTAAAGGAAAAGTATAATGTACAGCTGCAAGCCATTATTAATTTGAGACGGAGAGTATATATTTAAATTAAATAAATTAAAAATATGATTAAAAATTGCAACCCGGCATTGTGACGATGTCACAATAAATAATTGTTCGTTTTATAATTTAAGCAATTTAAAGTTTAATCTCTTTTCCTCATTTTAATTTGAGTTTTGAGAATTTGAGTAATTCATACTTTAGATTATTTATGTTTAAGACATTTATTATTTTTTTAGTTTTAAACAAGAAAGACATGGGAACCAAAAATTATGGTAAAATTTGTAATGCTTATTTTATTAGTAATCATCTTCACAGTCCATCATATAATGTCTGTGAAATTGGCACTCCTATTTGCCTCTTTTTTCCGAAGTAACGTATGCTGTTTGTTTGNATTTCTCAAAAATTCATAGACAGATGGTGACCTAATTTTTAAAAGCAAACAGTCAAGTAACCAATTAATGTCATATCTCATACCCTTTTTGCTTTTTATATGGCATGCTTTCAGCATGTGCTTTATTACAAGTTTCTGTCTAGGTGGTAAGGAATCAAGTTTATCAGCTGACAACTGTTTTATTTTAAATTTAGTATTTTCTTGATGAAGCTTGAGATTTTGTTTGAAGAGTTTTCAGTTTCTTCCTATAGATCATCTTTTGCTTTCTGCACCGATATAAATCCTCTTTGACTTTTAACAATTCAGACTGCAAAGCAGAGATTTTATTGACATATAACAGCTCAGGATGCTGTGTAGTTGCTGCTTCAGATGTGGAGGGTTCTTCTATTTCCTTTTCTACAGTTGTTACTTGGGAGTGTGTATCATGCAAATCTAATGATTGATAAAAAATATATCAGACGATTAATCTTAAAGTATTTATAAGAAAAAATGGGCCACAGAGAGATAGCCCTCAGTGAATCACAGTGGATCTCACAAACCCAGCTCAATCTTTAGTTAACATTTTTTAAATATAAAATGTTCCTTAAATATAGATAAAATAGATAGATAGATAAAATTTAATTTTATATTAAAACACAAGGTCCGAGAGACACACTGCGGCTCAGGCAAGGGCAAAATATTACATGACTCATTGAGGATTAAGATTACATAAAAAACATTTACCTTTGGTATTGTCTTTTCGTGATCCCTTCCTAGATGGTTCTTCATTTCTTGTGGGACATCGCGTTGATCGTTTTTGAGGTAAAGACTTACTAATGTACTTAGAACAATTATTGAAGTTTGATGACGTTAATGCCCAGCGATCTCGTGGAATTTCTACTTTCTCTCCATTTATAACATGGGAGAAGATTTTTAAAATAAATCGACTCGCAAAATGTACGTCACAAACGTAACATTTATTTGTTAGCATCTTGTCGTCTCGTGGAATGCATCGCATCCACTCCTCAATCTTATCGCTAGGAGCATGGAAGAAATGTCTCTTCTCGTTCGATGACTTATATCCTGCCTTATATCTTGGCACAAAGCACGTTGGCATTTTTATGTAGCTAAAAAAACAATTATTATAGGTCAAAATCACTTACTTCAGTATATATCTAGCAAGAACAACGCTCTCCTGATAACAGTGGCGCCAACTAGCGGCAAATATTGTCTCTAGCTAAGTTTGAACTATTAGTCGAAAGACCAGTTAGTTAATCTACCGACTCTGGAACGGCTCACGTATTTGTACAATATAAGTGACTCGTACAACGTGGAATTCATATAACACGGAATTATCTACAGTGTTGTAGGAGGTCTACTGTATAACACAGAAAACGAAATATTAATACTGTATTTTGTAAGTTCTCCTTTCCCTTGATGACTGCATAATACCACCGATATTGTGATGTAACCTCGTTTCAAATTGTGGTATCAGACATTTGAGTGCTTGCTGAAACTATGCGAATCTTCTTATCTGCAACAGTTTTATCCATTTATTTAGAGAATTTTAAGTAGGATTCAGGTACTAGCTATGTGAGTGGCAGATTAAATTTCAAGTCATCTGAGAAAAAATTCTTACTTCTACTCTTCTGCTGACCACCTGGCATATTTTCTTTGTCATGAGAGGCTTATTTTAGAGGTGACGATCTTTGTTTGATCTCAAGTCCTGTTTGGAGTAATCTCCTCCTCACTTAACGCCTTTTTACTCCATTATCCTTTTTTCCATCATCTTTTAGGTCTATAGATGAGGAATGCTGCTTTTGAGGCATAAACGCTTCAAAACATCGTTTCTGGTTAGTATAGATACTTTTTTCATCCACTTCCAATACTTTAGGTTAGGGCTTCTTAAACTATGGGTCGCAGCCCCATTTCGGGTTGCTTAGCGAAATTTTCGAGTCGCGAGATTTTAATGCAAAATATTGAAAATAATTTGTGAGAGTTTGAAAATGGCACGCTTTGTGTAATAGGTTTTGTGAGTTGCGCTTTGTGTCACTTCTGGTGCAGCGAGACAACGATTCAGTAACACTGTAGTGTGAACTAGTGTAGTGTTGTCGCTTTTCAGTGTATTCAGTTGTCTCTGTTCCATTGTAACACAAGAGTGAACTGTGGTAGTATACCATTATTGTTTTTGCAAATTTGCATATATCTTTATTTTATATTTGGGGGGCGCGAAAAAATCACAGTCATAAATGGGGTCGTGAATAAAAAAGTTTAAGAAGCCCTACTTTAGGCTATAGTGCCTGTTTTGGAGAGCTCAGACAGCAAATGAGACACTGACTGATTACAGTTCAGTCGAGAAACTATCTGTTGTATAGAAAACGATTTTATTCAAGCAACAACCATATACCATTTTTATGACACTTTATGAAATTTAATTATGTATGTTAAATTCAACATGATTTTCAAATTATTCGCCATTATTTTTGTCTACGTTTTTTTAATTAATCATAATCTGATAACCACTTCTTAAATATCTCCGAAGCCTTGGTCCCTATATAACATTGAACACATGACAGGATCATGAAGAAATAAGTTCTAATAACTTTTTTAAATAGTAAGAAAATAAACGGACTTATTAAATCACATAATCTGTGACATTTATTTAAAATTTTGTTTTTTACACTTTTTAGGTTGGTAATTATATGCTATACAATCAATCATCAATGTGAAATTTTACAAGATGTAACTTGATAAATCAGATAATGAGCAACGAATATTGATACACATTTGTGTTTTTTTTTTTTTTAATTTAAAATATTTCTTCGAATATAAATTTTGAACGAGAACGTAAAGTATAACTTGAGTAGAGATATAGTGCATAATTGCTACAATATGATACAAAATATCAATATTTTGCTTGTTAATAAAAGAATTTGTAACATTGCGGTAATAAAAATTAATATTTCATTAATTTGAATATACTTAAACAAAATTTTCTCATAAAAATTCTCCAAAACAACTTGTTCCCAAGTCTTAATCGTTCAAAATCCCACGCTTGAAATATGCATATTCCCACGCTTAATGTTTCTATTCCTCGAAATGCATGGTTTTATCAACATGAGACTGTCATTTCGTGTGGTTTCGGTACTAATTATTTTACATAATAATACGGTACGAGTAATAAGTTAGTATCATTTGAATTTAAAAATTAAGATTTCCGATCTTTTAATTAAATTACAAAGAATGAGAAACGAAGGTTTTCGTTATCGTGTAAATTTCTGGAAATCCCGTAAAAACTCAAGTTAATTTTAAATTTGTAATTATAAGGAAACCAATTGTAGATTTAAAGAATTTTTTTTTTAATTCTAGATAAAACGAGATTTTCTTTTGAGAATTGAAAATAACTTCCAATATTTTTAGTTTCTGTTTGGAGTGTGTGTGTAATATACTTCAAGATAGACATATTTAATTTTAATTAATAGTTCATTTCTCACATATAAAGATTAAAATATTAAAATAACAGATATAAATTTAAGTTTCTAATATTCCTATTTAAAAATTAGCTTATATGAAAATAATTTGATTTTCTAATCAAACTAATAAACAGTTCATATCCTTTTGTAGTTATAAAAAGGGTAAGTTATTTATGAATACCAGATCTAATGCCACCCAAATAGTTCTAATGCAGTCTTTCGAAATAATTCTTGAAGGACAGATATTTAAAAATTATATCTAAAAAAAGAGAGAGAGATTTAAACAGACGTTTCGTGTTTCAGTCCTTCTAATTAAGTTGCCTAATTAGCATTGATTAGTATCGCCCAGAGCGGTTATGAAATCTGTCACAGAAACTATAACTTAGTTATTATTAAATCTTAGATTAGTCGGGATTCATCAATGGATCGTCAAGTATTTATCTGATATATCTATCAGTCATAATTACGCGAGAATATTTTTAATGTATCATAATGACAGAAAATATAGATTTTTTTAAACTTTCTCGATTAGTTATTGCATGAAAGTATTGCAACTTTCCAAACATTATTCTTTCTCGATGTCTCAGAAAAGCACATTAAAGTTTTCTAATATCAATTGTACACATTTTATTGGGCTGCAATTTGAAAAAAAATTATAGAGCTATAAATTTCCACCATCGTCCGTCTCTCAGTCTGTCCTTCCTTAATCTCGAGAACGGAGTTAGATGAAAATTGAGAACAGATATGAAAAGCTTAGGGGTAGAAGGCCCCTATTAATTATATACGAACTTCCAGTTTTCACTGAAACTCGCGCTATTTGAATTCAAAAATTTTATGTTAAAAGGTGTTAGATGACCGGCACGACTCTACTGCCAGCAAGAAAGGTATAATGTACTGTACAGGAGCGAGCAAGTCTCCTGTACAGTACATTACTCCTGTCTACTAATTTGAGGTGGAGAGCATATAATTTAAATTAAATAAATTAAAAATTGCAGCCCGGCACTGTGACGATGTCATAATAAATAATTGCTCGTATAAATTGATTTAAAAAATCGTTGATTCAAATCTAGAAGGGAATTAGTAAAAATTCAGAATATTTTAATTTTCGCTGTGGTATAATTTGTTTACTTATTTCATGAATTATTGTAAATTAGAGGATTGCTATAAAATTTAAAAATTATCCAATTATTTTCACATTAACATAAAATGTATAATTTCACACTTAAATCCAAAATACTTTATGCAATTTATACAGGGTGACTCATAAATTTCCATACGTAAGAAAAATAAACGTTTTTATATGAAAATCCATTTTTATTTATATAATATGCTCTACATGACTGCCATTGTGTTGAAAAGACATTTTAATGCGTGTCCTCCATTGCTGAAGAACACATTCAAGCACAGTTGGAGTTATGCTTGTAATCGCGTTGGTGATATGTTGCTTGAAATGATTTATGTTTTGTATTTTTTCCTGATACACCATGGCCTTCAAATACCCCAAAGGTAAAAATCAAGTGGAGTAAGTTCTGGGGATCTGGGAGGCCACCTCACAGGACAGTGTTAAAAACCATATGTATGGAAACTTATGGGACACCCTTCAATACACTAATTATATGGTTATATACTGTGCTGTATATATAGCATTACTTTCGAACAAAATATAATCATTTTTAATTATATTGTGCAATATACTTTTTAATATGATGACAAATGTGAGTTATCATTTATACATATGTAAGAAATATTTCAAACTACCCTATTTCTTCGTCTTCAGCTTGTTTTAGGACAATAAAACAATAACATCTATCTATATTTGAGTCTGTTTCTTTTTATTATTCGATTTTAGAGTCATTATTTCCTGTTTTAAATAATATTTTGATCTCTTATTACAAATGTAAAATGAAAGATGTTAAATTAATATTAATCGATATAAATATTTAAATGATATCTTTTTATTTATTAGGAATCACTACAATTGGCTGCAGTTGGACAAACGGGTTTTGGAACATGATCTTCCCAAGAAATCATCTCAAGCGCCGTTTGTTCTTTATTTTCTTGTGAAGTGAGTTATCTTTATACATACTTTGTTATCGTAATCGAGGTCGTTACGAGCATGCTAATAAAGTCCTTCGCCGTGTATCTTCCGGGATTATTGGAGGAGAATGCGGTTAAAGGTCGCTTTTATTAAAATTGTTTAAGCACAGGTGTTTTAGAACAAGTTATAAAAGAATTTAATATTCGAATAGCTTTAATTTTTCTAACCCCCTTTTTAATATCTAAGTGAAGTAATCAAATAGCTTCAACTGTATTGTAAATATTTATAAACAGTATCATAGAGACTTATAACCTATGATTTGTTTTAAGAATTTGTTTCAAAAGAATTAAATTTATGTATAAATATTCATAACATGTATTTGTATTTGTAACCTATATAATTTTTCTTCTTGCAGGTACTTTGTGGAGAGTATAACCGAATTAAGATGCAGTCACAGCGTGGAAGCGTTCTATCTACAGGCAAAGTCACTTGTTTTTAAGGCAAGTGTTCATTGGTTATTGTCCTATGACGTCACCACTGTATGTATTTAACTGTTTTCGGAGAATCTTCGACTGTATTCAACAGTTCGTTGGTTTGTGGTGGGTCGTACTTCGTCCTTTACTTTGCTGCTCTGATTTTTTTTTCTAATTTGTTTCGCTTGTAGCTTGCTTGAATCACGGTACGGGTAAGATACATTTCTTTTAAAATACACCAATCATTATATCACGAAATCGATTAAAATCTTTATATTTAAAGTATATATATGAAATAATAGTTAAAATTCGAGGATATATATTTGTTTTGTTGGCTTCGATAATCAGTTTTTGTCGATTATTTACTCCGTGTGTCGTTAGGAAACAGGTTATAAGAAATGCTTGGGGCGACTTCTTGACTCACTCAACCTGACCATTCACCTCACACAATGAAGTCGGATGAGGCCTCTTACTTATTAAATCCAATTTATTTTTATTTAGAAGTTGTTGATTGACTGTTTATATATCGCGATTTATACATAGATTGACTGCTAAGGGACGTCGAACTCTTAACAAAGTTTATAAATTAATCGATTTCCTTAAAGTATCGGCATGTTTCGCACGTGACATTGTTATTCTCACGGACTGCTAGTCATCAGCAGTAAAGGTCACGCAATGTAAGAGAGATTTTCATTATTTGAAATTTGATCCCTTCCCTTCAATGTTCTTTTCTTCTATATTTAATACTATCTTAATTTTTCGTACGTTTATGATATTTGTCGAGTTGGTGTCTATAATAAACACTAGATACAACTGTTTGTTTTTTAATGAACTGTTTGCTTCTTCATCCGTTTTATGATTATTTTCCTCGACGAAAAGATTATTAGTTTCAGTAGATTCACATGACTGGTAGCGGGAAGTCTTGTTTATTGTCTGTAAATTTGTTATACCATAAATTTTAACAGTTGTATGTTTTACAAGTTATATTTTTTAATGCTATACAATCGTAAATGTATACAGCTTATAAAAATTAAATATATTTATTATAGTAATTACATTATTTAAATAATGAAATTTTACGGGAAGTAATTAAACAAATATCCTGTGCATGTGTCATGTACTGTAGGTCTAAATTGTAAATAATTTTCATAGTGTCCTTAAGGGTTATAGTAATTATGAAAAAATATAATTAATTATAATATTTAAAAATTAAATTAATAAATTTTAGGTAAATGATTGTGCTCATAAGCAGCTACTATTTAATAATTTTTTACTCTTATAGGAATAATAATCAGGATTTAAATCACATCGTATACTTAAACTATTATACAAATTTTATTATATTTTAATTGCACAACTTTTTAAGTTAATTTCCTAGGATTATATTGTTAATTGGAGTATATAAATTGCAACATTTACAGGCTTTTCATAATCATAAAATAATAACTAATACAAAAGGTTTTATTTGTAAATAAATAAATGCAACAAATTTTAAATTTGTTTTTCATATAAAACTAGATAAGGTTAATGATTAATATATAATTAAATTAAAAAGAAATATAATTTTCTTTATTATCTTTAAGAGTTGTTTTATAAATTTATAAAGTTTACAGTTATTGTCTATTCTTAATGTGTAAAAAATCAAAAATACTATTAATAAAATTCTTTTTAACTAGATTAAACACAATGAATCACTTTATATAAATGGTTTATAAATAGGAAATTTTATTAGTTGATATCCTGATTAACTTATTCAGTAATTTATATAGTTTCATTATCTATTTATTTCTTGAAATTTTATTTAATAAAACAATATTTCCTGATTTGTTATTATTTTTACTTTTTTTATTGTATTTTTGATATTATAGGGTGTTATAGAAACAGATAGTGAGACAGCTTTTCAATTAGCAGCTCTAGTTCTTCAAGCAACATATGGTGATTATGTTGAGTAAGTAGTAAATAATACTATTGTTATGCTTAAAATAAAACTGCTTTTATCTAACTAATAACAATTTTATGAAAGTTGTTTCTTTGCATTTTGTTATTTTATACTTTTAAGTCATATTGGCTAAAAGTATGGAAATAAATTTTTAAACAGTTTATTTAATACCATTTAATGTTTAATTTAATTTTTTTTACAAAAATATTTACTGTATCATCATCTGGTTTTCTTATCATGATGATAACAGGTCTTGCAAATAAAACTATTCATGATTTAATTTAAAAGAAAATTTATTTCCTCATGAAAATTTATAAGTAGTTTGTAATGGAACATTTATTATATAAAATCTAAATATTTTCAAAATATAAAAAAATTATTCACCATACCCAAGATCAATGGTGAATCCAGAAGTATCCAGAGGGGGAGCTAATTCAAAAATTAAAAATATTTTAATAATTAATAAGTACCTTTTTTATTAACATGTGCATGATGATTATATTGTATATAGTTTGATAAATAATAATAGTTGCATCTTAAATAATTTTTTAAATGTTTTGAAGTTCAAACCAAAAGAAAATTTTAATTTTTTATGTCAGTGTGGGATTTAGGTCCCTGTAGTCCTCCCCTTGTATCTGCTACCAGTAATAAAAAGCTGGTTTTTTCATTATAAAAATGCCCTGCTATGTTGCACTTTCCAAATTAGTGACTATCTAACAAAACTCCATATACGTGTAGTTTTGAAGCTTCCTTATTTACTAGACCTTGCTCATGCAGACTTTAATATTGTCACTGTGAAACTTTACTGAAGGATTACAGATCAACTTTGCAAAAGGGCTGAAAAATGTTGCAATGATTGCACTCAAAGAAGTAACAATGGATGGTCTGCAAGATAGTTTTTATAAATGATATGAACATGGCAGAAAATGCCTTTTTTGAAGTGATTTCCTGTTAATACATTAAAACCTTGCTAATTAGGAATTTGTGGCAATTTGAACTACTACACTCACTTGCCAATGAATTAGAAACAGCAATTTAATATTTCATTGGATCACCTTTAGCTTGAATTACATCATTTACTTGATTTGGTATGGATTCTACAAGGTGTTGAAGTGCTTGTAAATCCAATGCATATCAGGAATTCACTAGGTTTTCCTTTAGTTTGTGCAGATTTGATGGAGCAGACTTTGCTGATGGATATGTTGTTCTAACATATCCCATACATTCTTGATGGGGTTAAGATCTGGGCTCTGTGGTGGCCAGGGTGGGTGGTGATAGTCATCTTTATGCATGCTGAACCACTGCTGAACAATTCTTGTGCGATGAACAGTAGTGTTGTCATCAAAGAAAGCTGTCACATACAGGAAAAAAATGCAACATTGCAGGATGAACTTGATTGACAACAATGTTCAGGTACTCGTTGGAAGTCACTCGACCTTCCAGGAATATCATTGGACCAGTTCTGCCCCATACCATAACACCCCCACAGAACCTTGAGTCATGTCAATGAGGCAAGCAGGGTCCGTTGCTTCATGGGGCTCCCTCCAAATCCTCTGTCTACTGTCAGTACAGAATAAGGTGTACTGTCATTCGTCTGATCACATTACTTTTTCCAGTCCTCAGATGTCCAATCACAGTGCTCTTGGCACCACTGTAGACGAACTCTCTGGTTCTTCACAGAAATCATTGGTTTTTGTATAGGCCTGCAACTGTTCATACCAATTCTTTTCAGTTCCTGTGCATAGTTTGGGTAGATATGGGTTGGTGATGGGATTCATTAAATTCTTCTGTCGATTGCTGTACAGAGGAAGTCATTTTTTCGACACTAGCCTTTTCAGATGATGACAATCGTGTTCCTGATTAACTGTTTCAGAGCCACAGTTACTTCTTTTAGACATAGACTGTGGATTATTTTTCCACCGATTGAACACTCAGGATATCTCATCTTTGAAAAAACCAGTCAGCTCTACAGTTCTTGATATCATGACTCCAGCAAGATGGGCACTACAAGCAGCCCTTTTTGAAACTCCATCAAGTTTTTTGCTTTTCCATTTTCATAAACTTAATGACCTTATTGATCAACAGTATTCTTAAATAGGAGCTTATGAACACGTGGTAACTCACATGACTCAAGTGTTTTGCATATAAGCTGCAAAATTACATTTACTTAATATGCATGCATGTTTCTAATTCATTGGCCAGTGAGTATATTTTGTGTTGTGTATTTGTTAAAATAATAGATTTGTCAATTCTAATCTGGGCTTTAACAGTTATTACTTTACTCTTAGACAGATGCATCAAAATGTGATGTAGAAAGTACTTATGAAAGTACTTACAAACAAAAATAACCTTGTTTTTTAACCTCAAATTAAAAAATGTTGGCAATAACAAGAATGATGCTACTATTACTTGCATTGTAAAAGTCTATCTAGCCACTGTGTTTATTCATTTAAATGATAAAATGTACTTTTTGGATCATACAATACACATTTGAGTAAAACATTTGCTAATTTGGAATAGGCTTTTCCCTAATTAATCAAATTAGGATGGTTCTTCTATACTTATATTATTAATGTAAATAGAATCAGAAAATTCAACACCAAAATTTTTTTTAATAATAGAATCAGAAATAACTACACTTTTTGCTTGAAGTTGTTTTATTATTTTCCTAGCTTTACTTTAAAATCTTTTTAAAATATTGGAAGCATTACATTAAGGTGAATTAAAAGTTTATTTTCCTTTTTTTCTCACCTCAGTTTTATCTTATGTTGTTTTTATCAATCTACTAAAAAAGTAAATAAGATATTCATTTATAAATAGTAAAAGAAATAAACAAAGTTAAGAAGTTCCAGTGAGTGAGAAATAAATGAGAACTTCTAATTTGAATAATGTACAGGTATACCTTGCCTTACGTCAGTAATTGGTTCTAGGAGAGGCGACATAAGTCGAATTTACTTGTCTCCGAATCTACTTGTCACTAGGCTAAACCATAAATTACCATTCCCTGTTCTGTATTTTATTTATTAATGCATTTTTAATAATGTATGGTTAATAAGGATCTATTTTAAGCTTACAAACAAATAAATTTTAGTTTTTAATATAGTACAGAAAAAGTAATCTAAATTTACGAATGCATGTACTGTAAATACAGTACATACTTCTAAATGTATATATTTTACTATGATTTTACTTGCTTTAAACGCTTTTCTAGTGATATTACGACTTCAATATTTGTGGCAGACAGACGTAAAGTCGAATAAAATGACTTAAATTTGATTTTTATTTTTCCATATACTTTTTTGACAAGCAACGTATAATCGGGAACGACGTAACTCGAAATGACGTAAGTCGAGATATACCTGTATTAACATTTTCTAAAATAATTATTTGATTTGTGTATTATACATAAATTTATATAAAGTATATATATATTGTGTAAAAGGTGTTTCAAAACTCATGGGAAAAATTTAAGGGGTGATAGAAAACATCTAAACAAGCAATTTTCACCATACAATGCATGGATGGAGAGCAAGCTGTGAACCACTAGCAGATATTTGTTACTGTCACATGAAAGAACAAAACACCAAATGGATAGAGGAGGTACTAAATAATTTTATTGATAGCATGTGTGCCAAAATTACAGAAACTGCTTAAAAGAGCAACTGCCTGCAGTAATGCAGGCGTTACAACTGCGACATAGCGAGCAGCACACTTTTTCAAACACACCCGGCATGTCTTGGACGGTACCGGCAGCAACAGAAATCCTGGCAACTAGGTCCTCATCGGA
The DNA here is from genome assembly GCF_000671375.1 of Centruroides sculpturatus. Taxonomy (NCBI): domain Eukaryota; kingdom Metazoa; phylum Arthropoda; class Arachnida; order Scorpiones; family Buthidae; genus Centruroides; species Centruroides sculpturatus. Next base: position 29,361 of record NW_019385260.1, read on the forward strand.
GTTGATGGGACTTTCGTACACAAGACTTTTCAAATGGCCCCACTGGAAAATATCCAGACAGGAGAGATCGGGTGAATGTGCCAGCCAGGGTGTGGGCCCACCCTGACAAATCCATCATCTTGGGAATTTAGCATCTAAAGTGCTCTGCACATCCAAGCTGAAATGGGGTGGTGCTTTGTCACGCTGGAATCACATATGTACTTGTATGTTGGCTGCAACAGGTTGAAGTAAGTCTAGCAATACCTGTCGTAAAAATGTGAGGTGTGTTCTGCCGTCCAGTCAGACTGGCAGAAGGTATGGGCAGATCAAATGGTCACCCACAATTCCAGCCCAAACATTTACGCTGAAACGCTTCTGATATGCTTAAGGACGTGTGGTGTACAGATTGTTAGATGCCCACATATGGAGGTTGTGCATATTAGAAATGCCTTCACGAGTAAAGGTGCATTCATCCGTGAATTACACATGTGCACTAAAATCAAGCTGCGCTGCTAGCTGTTGCAAAAACCAATGTAGAAACTTGACACATGGCGCATAATCTGTAGATATTAAGGCCTGCACATTCTGTGCATGGTAGGGATGTAATCCTTTGTCCCATAGTACTTGCCAAACAATCAAGTGGGGCACATTTATGGCACAAGAAACCTCTCACATGCTAATATCCAGACGATCTTCCACTCTTTGCAGAATGTCCTCTACAACTGGTGGCATCCACACACTCCTGCCACACCCTGTATCATGCATGCTGGTGACAAAGGATTGTGTTTCGCACAGGCACCGATGCAATCGCTCAAACATTTTTCGGACTGGCATGTGTCTTCTTGGGAAATGCTGCCTGTACAGTCTTTCAGCTTCCAGAGCATTCCCATTTGCAAGATCATACATAAAATGCATGTCCGCCTTTTCCTGATTACTGTACGTCACCATGCCTTCTGAAATCCACGGTAGAAATGACGATGTGTAAGAAAACTCGCGCTTTATGCTTTCCATTACAACGCCATCTAGTGGTTCATGCTTGCTCTCCACCCATGATTGTATGGTGAAAATTGCTTGTTTAGATGTTTTCTATCATCCCTTAAATTTTTGCCCATGAGTTTCGAAACACCTGTATATGTATATATATACAGACAAATCCTTAAGGATTAAATTAGTATGTTTTTAAATTTATTGAAAACATATTAACTTAATCTTCAAGGAACCAGTAATGAAATGAATCATTTTTGAAAATGATTAATAATTGATGTATCAAAATAACAAGTTAATGTTTTTACATCAGATTTTAGTTGGAAGTGTAATTTGTTTTCAACTTCCTAGTTAAAATGAATGAATCATACTGAATAATGATGAATATTAATATTATTTTAATTTAAATATTTGTAATGTACAAAAATAAAAATACTTTATAATAATTAATTAAACAATATTTTTTTCCAATTTGAAACTGTCTTTTGTCTATATTTATCCTTATTACACAGTGAAGTTGTTTAGGTGTCAATATGCATTTCAGGTACTTTATTTGTTTTAAACACTATTAAATATGGAATAACAAACAGCCAACAGAAGAGGGGCTAGCGCCTAAACAGCAGAATACAGACAGATATAAAGTAAAGCCTGGCATCTATTGAGTGCACTTCATTGTGTAACAAGAATAAATTAACAATAATTAAAATACATGAAAAAATATGAATTATAAATAAAATATAGCTTGTATATTAATGTTTAAAAATATAATGCAATTTTGCTATTTGGTTTTTTACAAAATTTTCCATTATGTAATGTATATTTATAGTAATATTATAATTATGAAAAACATAAATATAACTTGTAGTATTATTTCAGACACATTAATATACAGTACGCCTATATTAATACACTTTTTAGCTATTGCCAAAACTGGAAACAGTGTCCACGCACTAAAATAATTTGGCATTTCAGATTTCTGTATGATGAAACAATAGTGAATCACAGCTTATTAACTTTAAATATTTATACAGTTTACAATATATTTCCACTTTGTTTTTAAATTGACTATCAAACAAACATCTAATATTGAACATTGGAAATGATATATCATACAAGCAAAAATCTCAAATATATCTACAGGATGTGCCAGAAACACTTGAAAATTTTTAAAATTACTTTTTAAGTCACCCTGTAGATACCACTGTAATACTAACTGCCATTACTTTCAGTCTACTTTGGAGTTCAATTGACATAGAATGCTTCTATAAAACACTATATTGCTATATAAATGTCTTGGGACATTTATAAAGAGACATAGTATCACAGCTACACAATGTAGTTTCTGATACTATACTATGTTACTCAGGTATCAAAGTGGCATCAAGAAGGAAGTGTAAAGAATAGAAAACCATCAGGATATCCTTGTTCAGTAAGTGTACCAGACAATGTGAATTGTATAAAAAAAATACCATCTTGTGTAGACCTGCACTGGTCAGTTTAATGACAGGCTGTTACAATTAGTATGGCAGATAGCCAGGGCCGAATTAACCCACTTTTGGGCCATAGACATTTTCTTCTTACCGGGCCCCTCCCTCTCTCACAAGAAATAGAGCACACAAAAAATATAAAACAATAAATAAAACAAAACTAAATAATGTGAAAAACTAAAACAAATCTTAAATTTTTATTAATAAAAAATATTTAATACACAACAATAAATTTTAGTTTTTCTAGAAAAGTTTGAACAGTTTTTTTATAAATTTAAAATATTGAAATTTGTTTTATTAAATGACTAACAAAAGTTGTTGTACAATAACAATATTACCTTAAAATATTAATTGTCAACAAGACTATGTCTTGTTTATAAAATTGTACTGCCTGCTGTGTTATCAGCTTAGAGGTAGGAAGGAGTACATGTCAGGAGTTGCAATTTGGCACAGAGTATTAAGTGCCCACATAATGCGTGCATAAAAAATCCAGACTTGTAGGTACTCGGGGGACCGAGAACCGAGTCAAAGTAAAATACAAAATGGCGACTCTCTCTACAAACAGGCAAACCGAAGTCAGGTGGTGAGAGTACCACCCACAGTCATTCTAGGAAATGGACTCTGACCCTAGGACTGAACACATAGTATTTTCTTTGTTAAGATTTGTAATGTGAATTTGGGAGTGCTTCAAATATGACATTAAAACAGAGTTTTATGTTGTTACAAATAGGTTTTTTAACACTATCTAGTATAGTAAAATCTTGGGACCAATAAAAATTTGACATTATAATTATAATAATTAAACTGTGTATTGTTTGTGCAAAGTAAAAAAATAATAATAATTTCGGACGATACAATAGCCATGATTATTCTTTTAAAGACGGGAAATTTTTGTTAGGTATCAACAAAAATTCAACCCAGGCCGACGTGCAACGCAGAGAAATTTTTAAATTGGATAGGTTAGTTTTATCGAAAATGCATCGTGGGCGAACTTGTGGTCGTGGCCGGCAAAGTTTGAATGATTGCGCCCAAAAGCAGCGATACCGAAGAAGATTGGAGAATGAGAACAAGATCCGCTTAGTAGTGTCTTTGAGACATAGACATGTCCCAAATATGATTTTGCTGTTTTACTTGTTTAATTTAACCTTTTTGGTTAATATTTAAATAATTTTTTACGTTAAATATTTTACGTTTTACCAGTATTAAACAGTTGTCCAACAGAAAAGTAAACTACCTTATTTACAAATCTTTTCAAAATAGACAGTTTGACCGGGCCCTTCTAAAAACCAGGCCCTAGACATTTGTCTCATTTGTCTATGCGATGATCCGGCCCTGCAGATAGCAGATTTTTACTCATTGATATTTACTATCCATGCAAGCAAGATTGAAGTAGTCCAGGAGCTCAGTGTATAAGACAAGAGACAACTTCAGTTTTTTAAAATTTTTTAGTTATTGAGAGTTGATGAAAACATCATAAACAGAGTCAGTTGAAGCCATTCCATATGTCTGGGTTCGTGAACAAACAGAACTCCTTTCTGGACTGAAAATAACCTATGCAAATTTAAACAGTAATTTTTGCATACAGTTAAACTGAAGTGTAGTAAGCCATGTCATCAAATTTCATTTGAAGCATTATCATCTCATATTTCTCTGAAGATGAAAAGGGTCATGCTGTAAATTGAATGCTGAGCTCTTCATAGCCATGTTGGTAAAATTTCTGAGACATGAGATTAATTCTTATAATCTATTGTTCCAGCAAGATGGAGTTTTCAAAAAAATGTTTCTGTGTAGGTTCATTTCTTGCTTTGGAAACATTAACTGGTCTGTCCACCCATCTGACAGAACAGTCTCAATGATGAACATAATGTCATTTTCAAGAAGTAGTGTTTTATGTTAATTCACCATTAAAAAAAAAAGGAATATATTTGTGTGAAATAATAAATTATTTGTATTAAAGAAACAAATTCACTTTTACAATGGACCCTTGGTATACGACCTTAATCCGTTCCTGATGTTTGGACTTATACTGAATAGGACGTATACCGAACCAACCTTTTCCATAAGAAGTAATGTAAAAATGATTAATCCGTTCTCATGAAAAAAAAAATGGCTGGCTTTAAACACCTCGCTTTCCTGCTTGATTTTTCATGAGATCAGCATGTATCTTTTTAGCTTTCTTGCAAATAATTGCTTCTGATATGCTGTCTCTAGCACACTGTTTTTCGGTTATCCAAAGCAAAAGCAATTTCTTAACATGATCTAATGTCTTTGATCTCTGTTTAGAAATTGATTTAACTCATTTCACAATGTTAGCAGATTTAATAATGTCTTTATTTTTTGCGATTGTCGATATTGTCGTTCTCGGAATACGGTATGCAACAGTTAAAATCTCGAACACGTATGCCACCTTTATATTTTTCAACAGTCTTCTTTTTTCAGTTCCATTGTGATTCTAGTCATTTTTTTAGTTTTCTGTTGCTTTTCATTTGCCTTTTTGCAATTCATGATTAATAAAAATAATAAAATTTTACTTACAAATTAAAATCAGAAGAAATTTAACAAAGTTATAAATTGTGGCACCGCGAACGTCTAGTCTGGTATAATACACCGATAGTGCTACTTGTTCATAGATGGCGCGTATAATTGAATTAAGTCGTATACCGAACAAAATTTGTTTCGTCCAAACAGGACGTATTCCGAATTGGGCGTATTCTAAAGCAGACGTATACCGAGGTTCCACTGTATTATGCATTCTTAGCATTATTGCTGATACTTTTTCTTAAAATTATTCAAAGAAATTGAAAATTAATAAATATATTCCTTTTTATCACTCATGGTATTTTAAGGTTAAACTGTAAACAAAACTTAATATGTACAGTACAATACAATTTAAGTCTGCAACTGTGAATGGTCATTTGCAATTTAATATTGTAGAACAAAAAGAAAAGTTAGATTTTTGTATGATAGAAATATGAAAATCACTAAGAGTTTCATCCATTTTATAAGATAATTTTTATCTTATCTGATATCTTTAACTATATTATGATCAGATACATATGATTTTCTTAACTTAAAATTTACTTTCATTCTGCTTTATTGAAGAATTACAATTAATATTATTTTTTATTTAATAATTTTTATTATTAGTTTAATAATAAGCTAAGAAAAGCCTTATTATTATTATCTTCAGGAGTGAATTATTTCAAAGTTCATTCAAATCCTCCAACTGTCCTAATTTATGAGCAGACAATTGGAATCATGCAGTAGCTGATACATGACAAATTATCTGCTTGTGTTGGAGATTCAAATAAAATTTGAAAGAATTTGAAGAATTGAGACATTTCTAAAGACAAGAAAGGAAAGCTTGAAAGTACTAGTATAGTTTTGAAATGTTTAATATTTAGTTCTCCAATAAAGCAGAATAAAGGTAAATATAATAAATTGTTTACATACATCTAAATTACAGAATTACATAAAAATAAGCAGCTAAATGAATAAAGGAAAGCAAACTGTAGTAAATGCATTTTACTTTGGAATTATATTAGGATACCAATATTTTAATACACTGATATATATCTGCAGTTGGATTTTTTTTGTTTTGGAAGTTAATGAGTTTTGGAAACTTCTTTAATTTTCAAAATTTGTTTAATTTACGTTAAAATTTGGTTAAATTAAGTTTCTGTTTTTATTTATACCTTTAGTGACATAACTACTAGAGACTATTTGAAAAGACTTCCTGTTTTACGAGAAAGTACCCTAAAAGAACATTTTTCTATATCATTGTGGTAAGTTTATTATTTAGTTTTAAAAATTTGCACAATAATTAAATAGAAACTTATAAGAATAATTGGATGTTGCTATTCTCAAATCACTTTTTCACTGATATTATTTCACTGATGCTTTTACTTTTGACTCTAAGATTTTAATATCAGTTATTAGTATTGCCTGTTGTTGTAAGCACTGTATCAGTGCTGAATTGCAGGAATAATCAATGCTGCAACAGCATCTCCTGCACAAAGTTCAAGAGTAAGTTCTTTAAATGGCCTTAACATACCACAGAACATCAGAAACTAGATTCCATTGGTGACTGGTCAAGTAATTAATTTTGTTGGTCACAATGGAATGTTTTATTAATCAATCCTATACATCAAATATAGAGTCCATAGAGTTGAAATGTCTTAAATAAGAGAATGCACTAATACCTTTATGTCTTGTTGAATTTTTCTCAATATTTCTGTTACTCAAATGGCAAAAATGTGTTGAAATACTTTTTCCTACAACAATTAGCTATTTTATGGATTTTTTTGACTTTGTGTTTATGAAGACTTTTGATCAAGACCACTACAGCTACAAAATATCAAAGATTTAGCCAAACTATCTTCATAATAATTGGACTATTATTTTGCTATTAATAATAACTAGATATTAAGTAAATTGGGAGCATGAATATATTTCATGCTCCTAATGCCTCATGCTACAGTTACCATAAGTTATCCACAAGTATTTATTATTTACTTATTTTATTTTGGAATGAAAAATGATTATAGTTTCTATTTGTATTTTTATATATGAGTAAAATTTCACATCAGTTATCTGTACATTTCACAATTTCCTGTTTTTTGCAAGAAATATATCTGGTTATTACAATATCTTAACATGATAAAAATTTCAAATTATTTTAACTTTTAAAAATAAATATTTTACAATATATCTAAAATTCTTATCAAATTTATTATAATGTTTTATATATTACTAATAAAAATATTTAATATTTGTGATATTAATAATAATTAACTATTAATATTTTCAGTGAAGATAAAGTTATAGAATTTTATAAACATCTAGTTGGTCAAACAAAAGGAGAAGCCGTTGTAAAGTAAGATTTTTGTATGTATATAAATTTTTGATTATCAAGTATAAAAAGCATGTGTATATTTCAGTTACCTTAGCATTGTTGAAAGGCTACCTACTTATGGGATTCATTATTATGAAGTAAAGGTAAGAATTACTATTATTATTCTTGATCTTAATATAGGGAATATGCTCTTTTTAAGTTTTTTATATATAACATCAGTTTTTTTAAATGAATTTTCCATTATAAAGTGTAAGGATATTGAAAATAATTATTACAATAATCTTCCAAAATTATGATCCTGAGGGTGATCCCGAGTGACCACTTACCTGACAACAAGTTGGTGAGACCTGATCTTGTAGTCTGTTGGATGGCTCTACAATAAATTGTCACAAGATTGCAAGATCTAGCTGATGGCAGGATGCTGACACCAATTAGGATAGAGTTAGGGTTATTTCACACTATGACCGACTGGTTCGATCCGACCAATCCTATAATCAGACTGACTAATAGTAAAAGCATTCACATTGAGTACGATTATATGTCGGTGGCCAATTCGTAAGGACCAATCGGAATAGGTGTTAGAAATCATTCTAATTTTTAAAAATATTTTTGTAATCTACCTGGTTAAACTTTGTGGATGTGATCTTACTTCATTAATAAATTTTTCCAAAAAGTCTAAATATTACCATCTTTTCTCATTATGTCAATAATGTTTTTTAATATATATATTAGTTATATGTGTTCCCACATAAAATTTAAGCAGTTATGAAAGAAATAAGGTACAAGGAAAAATTTAAATAAATTAGAAATATATATAATGTAAAGCTATGTTTGATTGATTTGATAGTTTTTATATATCCAAAGTCTGATTGGTTGTAGTTTTGAAGCTCTCATTGGCTGTACTCACCGACTACTCTGACCCAACTATAAACATTTTAACTTTTTAAATCTGTTCGACTGGAATGACCAATCGGTGGACTGATTGCTGTTTCCATGGCAACACAACTTGGAGTCAGATCAGTTAGTCATAGTGTGAAATAGCCCTTAAATGCATCCTAACCCACAAATTGTAACCAAAGGTTGAATAGGATGATCTAAAATTATCGAGTGGGAGGTTGTGAACAAGTTGATGTGTCCAGGGTTTGATAGAGATAGGTAGCCAGGTTAACAAATAAAAATATAAGTTTAATATAAAACATCTAAACCTAAGAATACACAGAAATATGTTATATACATCTAAGGCAACATGACAAACATATTATGCGCTCCAGTTGCGTTCTATCCGCTATTTTCTCTTCAGAGAGAGAGTTTACAGAAATACCTCAGAGAGAGATGTGGTTCTCTGTCTTTGCGGAAGTTGAGCCGTGATCAATGTTTTCCTTTCTTATACTGCAATTCAGGCCGTCGTCTTCTATGGGAAAGTCCACTTTAGGGTGTTCTGGATATGATGGGATGGAAGTCTTCTCCATCATTATATGGAGCTGTCATGACCATATTTGGTTCAAGACTTGTCTATTCGTGCATCAACAATCAACTTTCTCCTCCTTTAACACTAGGTTATTTAGTCCTTGGATGTTATAATTCTCATCTAGTTATTGATGGTATGGGTGATATTCAATTCATTTCCTGTGTGATGTTTTCTTTACAATCACAATGGAGAAAAAGGCTTAAGATTTTTCTTAATTTTACACAAAATCATGCCTCAATTCTCACACTTATAATTTTAGGATATTGCATATATATTTATGATAAGCAAGATTTTAAAAAAATGTTATAGAATATTTTTAATAAATTATTATATTATCTTTTATAATACTGTTTTATTTTGAAGATCATTTTTAATGATTTAAAATGAATGCATAAGAGGTTTACAATTGGTGTTAGACATTGTACAAAATACAGAAGTGGTGAGTAGGTTAATAATACATGAGTATAGAAAAGTTACACAAACATAAGATTAGTGACGCATACAGAAATGTATGAAAGACAGAAGAATTTTTGAAAACTTGAAATGATATCAAATATTTCAAAGATTTACTGTATGTCTGCCTATATTAAGATATAAAAACTATAGTAGATAATTGACATTTTCCAAGAAATATTTAAAAAATGTTCTGGCAGTCATCAAAATATATACAGGCAATCCATGGGGATCTGACCCTTGACATTTAGATAACTTGCATTTTTATAGATAATACATTGACATTTCTAAGTCTGTTTAAATTACAAATTAGGACTTTACTAAATATCAAGCTGACAAACAAGAATGTTAATTTGTCATATAATGGAGCTTTCTGCTAGTTTTGGTAATCTGCTTTCTGTTGAATATGTGGTATTAATCTCTTAAATAATGTATAAGCATTATAACATAATCACTGTGAAAAAATCTAAATATTTCAATCTTATTTTGAGATTTTAGTTTTTATTTTTAGCTCTCTAGGAACACTTTGATCTTTTCATATTTAAATTTTCACTACTTGCTATGACATTTTAGAAATAGTTTTTTCTTGTTAAATTGGCTATAACTTTTATAATTTTTAGTTTATAAATTTATGCAAACCAAAACATTATAGATTTAAATTTCAAACACAAATTGGATTGTTAGCATGAATAATGACTTCTTCCAAATTCTCTTGGTTTTAAGTTATAATTAGAATTTAAAATTAACATTTCTATTTAATAATGAATAATGTTTATATTAATTTCTATATTAAAATTTAAATGTTAGTTTAAAGCTTTTTAAATGTAAAATGTGCCCATGAATTATAGTTTATTAAATTTTTACAACCTTCTAGAGTAAATACAGGTACATATGAATATTACTGCTAAATTTTTAGATTTCCAATAAGATAAGATACAGAAAATGAACGAATCTTACTGGAAATCTAAAGGTTTAGCAGTGATATTTAAATTTTTGTATGTATTATTTATTTTTTAATTCATAATTGAATACTATTTTAATTTTGAAATTGCAAAATATTTAATTTTACTCTTAATAGTTTTATTGAATATTTAAATTTTATTTAATTAATTTATTTTAAAAATTTAAAGGATAAGAAAGGTGGTTCTTGGTGGTTAGGTATAAATCATAAAGGAATTAGTCAATATGATTATTCAGACAGAAAATCTCCTAGACAAGTAAGTAAACTTAAAGCAAATTAAATTTTATAAAATAAAAAATTCAAATTATAGGACAATAAGTTACAATCAAACCCTGTTAATATATTTTTTGAGGAAACTGAGAAAAAATATCATGTAAGGGAGAAAAACATACAAGTGAAACTATTTATGAATTGCTTTCAGAAATGAATATAATTTTACACAAAATATATGTACAAATTCTGTGGTACAAATTAACACTGTGCAAATTAATTTGTACCACAGAATTTGTACAAAAGCTTGTTCAACAGTAGCCCGATAGATTTGTCAAGGAATTGCAGCAACATGGCGTGTTATGCTTGTTTCCAATTCAGGCAAAGTCTGTATGCTTCCTCTATAGACACAATCTTTTAGATATCCCAACAACCAAAAGTCATGGGGATTCAAGTCTGGAGAATGAGGAAGCCAAGCAGTCAGAAAACTCGAAATTACCCGATTGTCTCCAAATTTGTCATGCAGCAGTTCATTCACTTGTCAGGTAATATGCAGTGTTGCACTATCTTGCACTATCACTATCTAGGACAGTAGTCTCTAAACATCCTCATTCTTGTAAAGCAGGAATGACGTGATGCAGCAGAAGTTTGCAATAACTGGCACCAGTCACAGAACACTTTTGAGGACCTTGTGGTGTGATCTCCTCAAAGAAAAAGGGGCCAAGAATGAAGTCAGAAGTGAAACCACACCAAACGGTTATGTAAGCAGAGTGCAGAGGCTGTTCATGCACAACATCAGGTCTTACAGTACCCCGTATGTGACAGTTCTGAAATTCATTGCTCTGTTTAGGGTGAAATGCATCTCGTCTGACCACAAAATGTTCCATGGCCATGCATTATCAACGGCTATTCTGGCCAAAAACTTGTAAGCAAACTCTGTGTGTTGTTCTGGATCTTGAGGGTGCAGCATTTGCAACATGTGGTTCTTGTAAAATACTAAGGATGCACCGATAAGCAAAATGGATGATTACCGATTAATCAGCCATGCATTATCGGCCAATTAGTGATAATAATTTATTGCATTAATAGTGTGAGATCCTGGAGTTAATTATACAGTTAATTATAATGTGGAAAAAACCCATTTTTCTCCACCTGGTATTTCCATCTTCCTCGGGTCAGGTAAACAAGAGACGATCGAATATCCTCGCAAAATCAACAATCTCTTCCTTTGTTTCTAAAATAAATCTCAACACTTAATTGTTGACGCATGGAAACTTCGACATTGTTTAAAAAGCTGAAGTGTTTCTGTGTTTAACAGAAACAAAATATATTTCTTTAACCGCTGATATTTGGACAGCAACTACAAACAATTCTCCTTTTTTAAGTGTAACAGCCCACTGGTTGAAGGATGATTTTCAGCAGGAAAGAGCTGTTTTGCAAATTGTTTCCTTTGAAGGTTCCCACACAGCTACACGAATCAGTGAACAGTTAAAAATTGTTCTTGAACAGTATAAGTTGACAAGTGATAAGATATTCTTAGTACTAAGAGATTCTGCAGCAAATCTGGTAGCTGGAATTAGGAATTGCAACTTAGAAGCATTATCATGCTTTATACATACGCTGCAGCTGACACTAAACGAATGCATATTTTCTAAACAAGATGTGAAAACTATAATCACAGTTAATAGAAATATTGTCACACATTTTAATCATTCTGCTGTAGCTGTAATCAAATTGGAAGATTTGCAAGAAAAGTTAGGTTTGCAGAAACACAAATTAATTCAAGATGTTCCTACTCGCTGGAATTCTACATACTACATGTTGGAACAGCAAAAGGCCCTTGTCACATATGCTATAGATAATAAAATTCCTACGTTGAGCCCATATCAGTGGTCTCTCGTTGAAAAAATTGTTCTACTTGTAAAACCATTCAAAGAAATTACTGTGGAAAGCCAGCAAACGAGAAGCCACTTCATCTTCAATAATTCCCACAATAGAGACTCTGAAATTATTCTTATCAAAAGCAAAGATCAGTAGTTCCTTTAGTGGCATTAATACCACAACAGAAGAACTAGAAAATCCAATAAAAAAAGATTTTCAGCATATATAGAAAACAAGTCTTTATGCTTGTCATTTTTATTAGATTCAAAATGAAATTTCAAAAAGAGGATATGCTAGAGGAAATCTCAATAAGAATTAAATTCTGAAGCTTCTACTTCTGGAGGTGATCAAGATGGAGGTGAATTTCTAAGTTTTTCTGATTTATTTGATGAATTAGCTTCTGGTAAACGAAAGAATGAAGAATAGCATGTTTTTAAAAAAAAAAAAAAAAAACGAAAGAGACGAACAAACGTTTCGATCAAGAATTAGAAACATATTTACATTTATCCCTAATTTGAGCAAAATAGCTATGAAATATTTAAGTGCCTCAGCATCTTCCATTGAAAGTGAAAAAATTTTCAGCACTGAAGGTAACATTTATGAGCCGGCAAAAAATAGGTTATGCCCTGAAAATGATGAAATTCTCATGTTTTTGCATTGTAAAAACAAACTGTAAAACCCTTAAATTGTAATTTAAGGGTTTTACAGTTTAAATATTAAATTTTTATTTGTTTTATATTTGTTTTGTATTTAAACTTTAAACTTATGAAACAAATAAAAATTTAATTTTTCTTCTTAACCTATTCAATACTTTTTCTTATGTAAAGTTTAAACTTTATATTATACGTTATGTTATACTTATAATATGTATTGATGAAAGGAATAATTTGATTAGTAAAATTTTTTTAATATTCAGATTGTCATGTAATAAATAATAAATATATAACAGAAATTTATTAGTTTTTATTACTAGCATTGTACGTAACATTCTAACAAAAATACCAAAATGTAAAATTGGCCAATTATCAAAACCGATTAATCGGGAGGAATGGCCGATACCGATTAATCGGCTAAGTGGCCGATACGGCCGATTACCGATTACTTACCGATTAATCGGTGCACCCTTATAAAATACCACTCTAAAATGGATTGCATAATTTTTCAAACTGTAGACCAAGGAAGAGACAAATCACAAGACACCGCACGCGCACTCATCGAAGAATGTTGGGAAGCGTTTGCTCTGTCACTCACAGCAACGGTGACTTGCTCCACAGTTTTATTTGAAATCCTTTTCCGACCTCTTCCTGGTAATACACCCAACTCTCCAGTCTCTTCAAACTTGTTAATCGTCTTTCACAAACCATACCCCAACATAGGCCCTATTCACAAGCCTTTCAAGCATTGATATTATTGCAGTGCAGCAAAATCATGTCATTCTGATAAAACAACTTTACCAGTAAAACTCAGTCTTTCTTCTGTAAAGGCATGATAAAGAATGGCATCAACTGCTGGCTTTATAAAAGGTTCTTAATTTACATAACATCTATTACATGTGCCATTTTAAGTTTCATCAAAATATGTCAACGAGAACGAGCTCTATACGGGTCTGAGTAGAGCAACTTTAATTATAACCACTGAAAATGTAATACATTTGAACAGCATATAAAAGGAAAAGTAAACTCAATTTAAAATTAAGTCATATACTTTTTAAAAAATTAGTCACGATTTGTTTGTTTCTTTTTCAATGGATTTGTCACATACTGTACCAGTTAACTCCTGAAACATGAGTCAAGTGAAAAAACAAAGAGCTATTCTAAAAGTTATCTCATACTTATAGTAAGCAGTGAAAGTGAATGAAAAACTGGAAAGTGATTTTTATTTGCTTGGTGAAATTGGTACACAGTAGAGAAAATTTGGAAAATGAAAATTTTAAAGTGGACTTACAGAGCAGTTTGCCAAATGGGAAAATTCATTGGAAACAGCATTTCATATTAAGCTGGATTTAGGTTTTTGTGTATCACAAAATGATGTAATTTGCTGTCACTGTGGACTAATGTTAAGTAAATACATAATTTCTTTTTGCACTTTTTAAAATAATCACTTAAAATTTTTCCATTTCAAAGTGTATAAAGCATGTGTGAGAAATAAGAGCTAAAGATACCTAAAAGTATGTTGATGTGTAAATGTGAAATCCTATAAATAAAAAATGTATAACTAAAATGCTTTATAATGGAGAAAGTATAAGATTTTTTTATCATATAACTGTGAAAAATGTGCAACTGAGAAATGTGTAAACTGGGTTTGATTGTGTTAATGAAAAATTCTTAATTCTTACATTAATTTTTTAAAAAATTAGTCTCCTCCAGTTTTTATTAAAGATATATATTTGACAAAAAACAGTGATGCCTTCTTAATAAACAATGAAAACATTTGGAACTCTTTTTATTATTTATCATCATCTATTATCTCTTATTTAATTTTGTAGCTAAATTCTTACATAAGACAATACTAGTTTATTGCTGCTTTTCTTTAAATTTGGATCAAATAAATATATATAATGATTTCATTTATAAATTTCTCATGCATTTCCAGTTTGATTGTATTTTTATTATTTTTTTAATGAAATAAATTCAGAATTTGGTTAGAAATTCCATATTTATTTTTGGCATTTGTAAAACAATTTATATTTATTGCTGTAGGCACTGTACACTTTCCTAACTCGTTTTCTGGTTACAAATATGATCAGTCTTATCTTATTAGTATAAAAATTATTTTATGGTAAATTATTATATTAATAACATGTACTATGATACACCCTAACTTCTCTTATCAAAATTATCATTCTTTGTATCATTGCAGCTTGTATTTTTTCGCCTTGATCCAAATAGTTTGTTTAATATTTATGATATTAAATATCATACAACCTGAGAAAATATTTATTTATCTTACATTCATTATTTAATATTAGGTATTTCTTTGGAAGCAGTTAGATAATTTGTATTATAGAGATAAGAAATTCTCCATAGAAGTGCATGAAGTCAGAAGGTAAGTTTATAATAGTTAAAAGCAGAGAATTAAATAAGTTAAAAGCAGAGAATTATTTTTTTTTATGATAAAAATGTTTTTACAGAGTAGTTCATGCTTTAAGTAGTTTTAATTTATATGAAGATGCTATTGAAGAGCCAGTAGAAGATTATGATGAACTTTCTGATGCAATTTGTGATCCAACTACACAGTAATATTTTATATTATAAAATTACTAGTAAATTTTTAAGAAGAATAAAAATATTTTCTTATTATTATTTTTTATTTTTATTTTAGAGTATCAGTTAGTAGAAGAACATTTGGTCCTGCAAAAGTTACAGTGTTTGTTTGGATTGCTTCCACACCTTCTTTAACAAAATGTATCTGGTCAATGGCTATATCTCAACATCAGTTCTATTTGAATCACAAGCACAGAAAAGTACATATGATTATTATTTCAAAATTATAATTTTTGGTAACAATAGTGTATTTATTTTTTTGATTTTTATGATAGTTTAAAAACTGAATAATAAAATTTATCAACAATAAGACACAAATATTCTTCTATAGGAATATTTCAAACCTAAAATGGTGTTGAAACAGTAAAAATTAATCTCTTTAATTAATAAAAATTATATTTTAATTATTAATTACACATTTAAATGGATAGAAGTCATAGTTCAGCGAATAGTTCAGAAGTCATAGTACGTTAAAAATGAATCTCTTGTTTGTATATTTCTATTGCAGCGCATGCATTTATGTTCTGTGTCGCCATCTATGTGTTATGCAAGTGCTTCATACGTAAGAACATAATTCAATTAACAACTTATTTCAAAATTATACATTTTTGAAGTCTGTTATAACCAGACTAATTTTGATAACATTTATAATAAACTTGATAGAATCATGTCAACACTCAGAATAACACTATAAATTATGTTCAGCACAACATCGCTGAAAGGTTGTCGACACCTGCTATAAATAATTGGTCAGTTTGAGCATGTTTATTACCTCTTCCTTTTCATAAATGGCTGCCTTGAGAATTGCCCAAAATCCTCAATTGGTATAATTTTTGGAACATATGAGGGTTGTCATCCTTTTCAATAAAAGTGATGTTGATGTTTTCTTGTCACAGGTAATCCAGTTTTGGCTTAGTGGAAACTTGATCTAACCAGAAGACATATTCTGTTTGATAATAGTTCTTACAAATGTAAGAAATTGGGTGGTGTATATATTCATTTAAATATTACTGGGCATTGATAGTAAAACTCAATAGTCTGATTAGGGCTTAACTTAATCCTCTTGATCTCATTGCAATTCAAACTGAAACTTTGCCCTCAAATTTCTTTTCTTGGAAAACTTTTTTTCTGGTATAAAATCCATCATTACCATTGATTATTGAGTGTGAGAAAGAAGTAAAATTTGTCATCTAAAATAAAGAAGATTTTAGAGAACAAACGTATGACTCACCAACCAATTAACTGGTGTGAATAATGTTTAAGTGATGAACATTTTCATTACCCCTTCTGGGTACTTCTTCAGGTTTATTCTTAATTCAAAACAGGCTGGCCATTGACATTTGAACATAAATTGAATCGTATGGATTTTGAATACGGTATGTGCATGTGTTCTCTGTAAGATGTTTAAAAAAGATCGAACATTAGGTTGAGTTGGAATGCATATGATTGAAAATTAAATACAGTCAACCCCCCTATAACACTGTTGATAATTCCGTTTTATATGAATTCCATGTTGTACGAGTCACTTAGATTTTACAAATACGTGAACCGTTCACAGCCCAGCACACGTATTTGTAAAATTTAAGTGACTCGTACAACATGGAATTCATATAAAACAGAATTATCAACAGTGTTATAGGGGATCGACTGTATTGGTTAATTGGTTGATGAGTCGTATGTTTCACATACATCCTGGTGTTGTGCAGTTAAATATTTTTAGAGAACTTTTGCAACAGTATTCTGCACTTCATCCTTGCCAGTGATCTTTGCTTTTCAGTTCTCACTAGAATTACCTGTTTCTTTCAATATTTAATGTTTTTATTTTCAAAGTATCATGAGTCAACTGTGAGAAATTTTCAGTTGTAAGGTTTTAGATCAAATTGAATCCTTGTCACTATTTTCAAAGGTCGTCTTTAATGCTTCCAACTTGAATTTCATTAGAATTTTCACTTTTCTACTAAACCCCTTTCTTTTCTGTGATAGTTCAATCTCAGAATGTTGGAGAATTCAATATATAGTCCATTTTGAAATTCATTTTATTTGCAAAACGGTTTATAGTAACCTTTTATCCTAATGTTTTATTTAATAGGTAAAAGTTCTACACTTTTATGAATAATACATAAAAGTTGTACACTCTTGTGTTGCCATTTTGAAAGAAGTAGAAAATTGAATGCAGAAAAAGATTCTAGAATGCTCTCAGAATTCTGTGTGCAGAATTCTGAGAGCATTATAGTATGTGCAGCATAATTAAAAAATATTGGCTGTTAGCTAGAGTCTGAGATATTTTGTGTGAATTTTTTCTGGACACTTGATACTATAGACTTTTATATTTGATGCTGTAGAATTTTTCACAACTCTTTCTATTCTGTTTATCTATGAATGACAATATAATAATTTTATAATTTTTTAGATTTCAACATTTCTTTGTAAACATTAATATGTTATATTAATTTCCAAGCTAAAAAAATTATTTTTTGATCTCTTAATCAGCTCTTCAGAAATAGCAGTATTCTAAAATATAAACATACTTCTTTTTTTTTTAGACTAAAGAAATAACTACTTAAAATGTATTATATAAATATATAGCTTTGTATGATATGTTGAAAATACATTTTTTAAGCTGTTAAATGCAAGATTTTAGCTGAGGATGGTTGGATCTTAAAATGAAAACATTTATATTGTTTAATAAATGTTAAATTCCTGAAACAATCAGTGATTTCTATATTTATAAATATATTATAAGAAGTTTTTTTGCATTAATTACTCATTAAATGTAAAATTAGTATTAAATTAAATTTAAAATTAATTACTGTACATGATATAAAAGACAAATTTTAAATAATATATATATTTATTTAAAATTTATCTTTTATCACTGTTTAATTAAGAAATTCAATACAGAATGATACATAGACTTAATTAAATAATGATAAATAGTTCTTTAGTTTTCTTAATCAATTAATTAATTATATTTTTAGAGTCAAGTATATGTTACACGTAGTCTAGGCCAAATAGCAGCTGATTTATGTCGTAGCATTCAATCACTCTCTTCTACAAGTTCTTATTCTAATTTAAGTCGAAGTGCCAGTTCAAATAGTTTGCCTGTTTTTCAAATAGATAGTAAGTACATTTTAATATCTCAAAACTTTTCCAAATAATGAATAACATTTACATTAATTTTATTTCTAGATTGTCAAAGTGAAGAAAGTAGAGTTGCAAGATTAGAAATGTTATCAGCTTTAAAAGCAAGAAAAGAAGCCTTAGAAGAGGCATTATCAAAGAAAACAGAAGAATTGAAAGCTTTGTGTTTGAAAGAAGGGGTAATTATATTTATTTGTTATGCCCCAATAGACCTAGGTCTGTTAGGTGATGTTAGAGGGTCAAGGCACGGACAAATTAATTTAAGAACTTTACAAATCTGGTTAAATTTTAGTAACAAAGGTTTAATCATAAATATTTACAAAACATTCATCTATTCTAAAACATAAGAGGAACATAAATCTATTTAAACTTACAAGATTAGGTAACACATACACTATACGAGAAAAGGATCGAAGATATTACTTTTCCTTTTAAACAAACACAATAATCAACATACCGACAAAAATAATGGTTTTCTGAGGTCCTTCGATGTTTCCTGGTTTAATATCTTGCACTTAGTTCATGAACAATGGGCGTATTCTATACACCCATACCTCGCTTTACGGCCTAGATACGTTCCACGAAACTTGGCCGCAAAGCAAAAAGCCGTATAAGGAATCAATTATTCTAATACAAATTCAATGGGATCGGTTCCAAATTTATTAAATATGTAACATGGTTTATCATTCAAAATGCATTTTATCTTTTTATTTCATTTAAATCAAAAATACATACATAAGAACTACATACAGTTGTACATAAAATAATAACAGACTCCAAAAACCAACAATAATCTATGAACAAAAATGAAACAACTTCATGTTACATAAAATATGTGTATGTTTACATACATAATTTTTTTTAAATGGCTTTAATCTGAAGATGATGAAGAAATGATAACCTGCAGATCACTGTCGTCATCATTTTTCGCTGGTAAGGATGGACCTGGCTTAAAAAAATTGTCCACCGTTGTTTGTCTTGCCTTCTTGTCTATTTTGTTCTTCAGTAATAAATATGTACATAAAACACTCACAGACAAGTCTAAACCAGCTGCTTTATAAGCACACACTGAATAACGCTCGTAAACAAGAGGAAATAGAAAAGAGTGTGCATCGAGATTGCGCTTGCGCAAGATTGGCAACATGTAGATATATCGACATCGAAAAAAGTTTTTTTTGCCGTTATAGCGAAACATTTTAGGCCGTAAATCGAAGAGGGCCGTTATAGCGAAATGCCGTATAAAGAGCGGCCGTATAGCGAGGTATGGGTGTACAACGGATTTGGATTCCGTTCTCTTCATTCGAAAGTTCACACGTGTCAGTCTTTTTCTTCTACTTTACCGACACTCTTACACCACGTAGTCTGTTGATCACTCAAGAAACAGGAACTGGGAAAGTAGACTTCGGACAGGAGTTCCAATATTTTTACTTCCCACCATTGGGTGTAACATGAAACACATGTGATGTTGGTCACTGACCAATCAACCAGCACTACGGGTCCAACCCGTTACAATCCAGTACCATAAAATAAAATGGAATTTTACAACAAAACCCGACATGACACATCATATATATATATAAAATAAATGAAATAAACTATACATAGTGCTTGGGCACTACAATTTATTTATTTACTAATTAGTAAAATTTTAGAAAGCTTATTTAGTGTTTTTAGTTATATTTTAAACATAAATATTTTCAATTATATATTAAATAATTTCTAGAATTATGTGTAAATTCTAATGTGTATTGATAGTTTTAAGAGTTAAATAGTAACATCTATGATCTAGAATATATCTTCCATATCATGTTATTTCTTACTAGTTTTAAAGAAAAATTAAGTTTATTTCTTCTTTTCTGTTTTGATTTTATTTAATTCATTATAAAATTTTCTTCATTAGAAAGATTAACTTTTTATAAATATTTTCAATAACACATCAATCTTTATCTTCAATTTAATGATTTAAATAATCAGAAGGTTTTTGACCATTTGATCTTCATCAGTGTTTACTAGAGCAAACATCTTTTTAGAAAGAAAGAATATTGGCTTCAGAACTTCTTTGGAACAAACATTATCTAGGATTTTTTAAAAATGGAAATAGGAAGAATGAAAACACTTCTGAAGGTAGATCACATGATTAACTTATGATCACGTGCAATTTTTTTTTACAAGATTGCATAAGGCTGTGGTTTTTCAAGCTTAATTACACTGCACATAATTGCCATTCCTCACATTTGACAATTCTGAAAAATCCTGTAATGTGTCTTCTCAGCATGTACCAAATTTTGATATCATATGTTGTTTTGTTTACAGAACAATGTCTTTCAGAGTTTGCAATATCATAGACTAATGTTAAACAAATTTAGATGGAAATAAATGACAGGAAGACTGAGATGTTTCTCAGAAGGACAAGAAAATGATTTTTGTGCACAAAATTAACCCATAAAAACATTTAAATTCTTGAAGGTCATAGCATCCCAAACTGTTCTAAGAGAAAAGCATTTAAGATTGTAGTGACTTACAGACTGCTTGTTATTACATCATCATAGCTGACAAACATTCATTACATCATGACTACCTCTTGCAGTTATTACAATAGACCTTTACATCATTTCTGATGATTTCAGTTTAAAAGATGACATCAGAGCAGAAATTTTGCAAAAAAATTAAACTGTCAACTTAAGATAAAAGTTAGCATATTATTATTATGTTGTAAATGTCATGCTCATCTGATACTGGTGCCAAGTACTATGTTGGACTAAAGTGAAAGCATAGTTACCCAAAACAAATGTAGCATTAAGCTGTGTTATTGTCAATGTCTAACAATGTGACATTTGTTCAATATTGCAGCTTTCTGTAGTGCCATGTATATGTTTTTATTAAGGTTTAATGTTTCTAGACTTGTGTAGTATATGTGGTATAACATCAGTAGAAAAGAGGACAACAGGTACAATAAATACCTTATCCATCCTCCACATCTGTCTTATTTCTTGAGCGAGTGGAGTGTGTTGATTTTTTTTCAGTGTGAGCAAAAAAGTGCATCACAATGTGTACATTTATTGCTTAATTGTCCAAGTAAACTATTACTCCTTGTTATTCTGAAATTTTCAGTTTTAGTTCATTTCAAGTTAAATTTCTTGGATTTAAATTACTTAATCTTTTTCTATTTTTTTCTTCTTCTGTCATACTTTCTCTTTGCTTCTCTCTCTCTCTCTCTCTCTCTCTTTTCTTCTTATTTCTTCAATATTTTGATTAATATTTTGTTGATTCCAATTCTTCACTTCTTCATATTATTCCTATGACTCTCCTGAATTGATTATCTTTGGTGTGAAACAACACTAAAACTATTTCTATATTTACATCACAAAAGAAAAGACGGTTACAATTAAATAATTAAAAATAATATAAAAACTAAATTCTGTATCTCTGTTTATAACCAAATAAACTTAAAGAATAGTTGCTTTGGGAGCAAATGAATAGCCATCTCTTCACCTCCAAGTCTCAGTCAAAAGTGAAGTTTTTTTGTGTCTCCTATATATACACAAAGACCTTCCTTTCCCTTTTTTTTTTAATCCATTCCATGAATTCATGTAAAGTACACAAAGGAAGTTCATGGGTGGTCCTTTTGAAGAATGAATTGTAAACTTCACCTGTGACTTGCTTACACACTGCTTCTTTGTAAAGTGTTTGTTTAAGTTTTGGTGGGGATGGAACATTTTGATTTTAATATATATACAGATTATATATATATTTTGTTTGTGAAGCATTGGGAAAGATTTTCAATTATATCTCTTGAGAATTTTAATATCTGACAATTTACTAGTCTTAAACCATTTTTGTTTTATTTTTTAACATTATTGAATTTTATAATGAATAATTTTGTATAATGCTAATGCTTTGATTTTCTTAGTATTAACCTTTCAAAATTAATTAATGATAATCCCACAATTCATAATTATAAATCAAAAAACAAAATTTCTACATAGTTTAAATATAAATTCTTGGTATTGTCATTTAAAACTTTATTTATTTTTAGGAATTGAGTGGTGAATTACCTATAGAAACACCTTTATCTCCTGGAGAACCTATTCCTCAAGTTAGACGAAGGATAGGCACTGCTTTCACTTTAAGTGATCAATTGATATGTAAATTAAAATCTAAAGAAGTAAGTAGATATAAAAGCAAGTTTTAAGTATTAAATTGTAATTTCTCAGCTCAATGTTTATTGATATCAATACTATTTATTTATATTATTAAATTGGAAAATCAAAGTAAACGAGAACGAGTTTGGTTTAAAGCAGCAAACTTTTCCATTGAACAACACAATAGTATTTCATAAACAATACGTTTTATCTTTGTTTATTAAATAACACACGAAAAGAAAGTGAGAATGGAGATAAACAATGTGACACGTAATAACCAAGATAAAGAGATCGGTGTCAAAATGTCTACCGAATGCAATTATTTAAGTGTGGAATCCGAATTTCTAAGATGTATTTTTAGAAGTTGCGTACGAAATTTTCGTTTAAGTAACCCGCGGCCATCGATCTTTCATTTCTTTTTTTTCGTCACACGGCTACTCGTGACTCATCTTCGAAGTCGAAACCACTCCTATGCCATTCGCTTACCAATCCACTTATTAAGAAATAACGACATTACGAAATAAACCGAGCGTTAACTTTACGAATAATTTCGTGACTGTAAATCATTAAATTTATAATTAAAAGAAGTAATTGTATAACGAGGGAGGGAGACTTTTCGGTTAATGAGCTCGGAATGGCCCACACAACTGGAAATTTCTTACATAACTCGAAAACTCTTAAAAGACTCTCGTATAATCGAGTGTAACCACCGACGAAACTGGCCGTCCGTCTAGTGTGATATCACACAATTTCGTGTCGACACGTCGCCTACGGGAATTACCGAGCTGTGGGCTTACGACATTTATACGTAGGTGAAGCTATTCGTTTTACATATGTGACTTTAATTGTCTAATGGATTTTATCGGGAGAACGTTAAAGTTTTCTCGTGACGTTAGAAGAATCGTTACGTCGAGAGGATTAAAACAGAGAGAAAGTAAAATAGAAAATTTTTTAATCCGACTTTCTGTACTTAGTTTTAGCGAACAGGTGAATCGAGGAATATGTAGGCGAAGGATATTGTTAGTGGCATTTCGAAGCTGTCGAGTGACCCAGTTTCCTATCCACCTGTTCGGTATACGGTTACGACTGTTTCTATTACTTGTAAAGCGAGTTTGACATCGGACCAGGCACAAATATAATGCTGAAATTAAACAAGGTTGATAAGAAAAACTCACTTAATGCTTTTTATCTGCAATAAATTAAAGAATTTTGTACTGTCGCAATTTTCCAAAACGCTTGTCACTCGGTGTTTCTTGCATTTTAAGTATTGTAATCCCTAACGAAGGATGCTAAATTTTGTATTTTTAAGTATTTGCTTTATATAATGTTATATAAAACAAAAAAAGGGGTAGTTTTATAAATTAACAGAAATAAATTACACAATAACACTAGTTGGAAATTGGAATAGAATTTTACAAATCTAAAACCACAGATACAACAAAGAGAACAGTTTAATTAATAAATAATTTTTTTAAAAAGTAATGATTTTAGAAACTNTACAAATAAAAATAATAATATACTGAATTTCTCATGGTGTACCTTACTAAAACGCAGCCAAAAATGTAAAAAAAAACCACATCAAATAATAATATACTGAATTTATTGTTAATTTAAATAATAGCTAGGGGCATCCCTAATGGCCATTTTTGGCATACTGTGACAAAACCCAGTTTTTCAGCTTTATATAGTAGATATTATAACATTGAAAGCTTCAAAATCTAGTTTCTTTTTGGATAAAAGTTATAATGGACAAACACAGATGCTTAAGATATAAAAAGTAGAAATGGTATTTTTTAGCTATTTTAACAAGCATTTGTGTATTAGTCATTTAAGGATCACTTACGGAATTCACATAAGGAATTTACCATGTCAGATGAGATGATTAGAATAAAGATTAATTTATGATAATTATTATATAGCTATAAGTATATTAGAATAAATGAATTACTTTTAACTCAAACTAAATAATCAAAGTTTAGTGTGTGCTTATGTAAGCATGTGTTTGCATATATTTCTTTCTGACTTTCTTGCCTTCGTTTTGCAATTTTATTCACACTATTAATTTGCATGTTATATTTATTTAAAAGTTTTATCGATATTATACTTCTACAATATAAAAATTACAATATATAAATGAATTATAGATAAACATTTCTATTTAAACTTTCTAACAAACATGTCATTTTCAAATATTTGTGATTTCAAACTGAAAATGGCCTAAAATAGGTTGAAAGCATTTCTGTTTCAATAAGTAAGTTTGGCTTTTTTGAAGAAATCCCTTTCATTTATGTAGTTTACAAAATTGTACCAGTTTTTATGTAATTTGTTGAATATAACTGTACTTCTTTCGTTATTGCACTTGTATTAAATAATCATACCTGAAAAAATTTAAAAATGCAGTGATATTTTTAACTTTCAAGCATTTTGTCATTTTTATTGACCTTCTTCAGGAAAAATGGCAATTGAATGATGGTTTTCATTTGACATGAATGAAATATAAATGTATTTCTGATGAATATAATTTGAATATTACTATTCTAGAACCAAAAAAGAAATTCAAAATGAGCAATGGCCAAACTTTTAAATAATATACAAATGAAAAAAGTACATAACTAAAATACTGTACAAAAAAATAATAAAAACAATAGAAAATTAAAAATTATTACTGTATTTAATTTTGACTAATATCAGTAATAATTTTGCATTCTTTCTGAGTAAATATCTGATTAACACAAAAACAGTGTTTAAAAAACTGCAAATCAGCAGTAGTAGAGATATTTTCTTTGAAAACATTAAATGCTTGAAGTAATCATTACACATTCAATGAAGAGTAATAGAAAATGTGGTAATGTTTGAAGTATAATACCTTTTAAGCTGCATACCAATAGTAATCCATTTACACTAGGAAAATTAAATGAGATTAAACTAAGGGGTGTTTGGAAATGAAAGAGTTACTTAAGAAACAACTACTAAAATCCGATACATTATATAACTAAAGCATAACCTAACCTAATCTGTATGTTATTGGGCTAAATAACGGCTATAATAATAATAATAATAAATTACCAATTCTGCCAGAGGTCCAGATACTACACGTTTGGTTACGACTTTGGTAGTGACGGGACTGTTGTGTCCGCTTAGCGAACTGCCTTCTCTGTCCGACTGCATACCGACTGTCACCTGTAAAAAAAAAATAAAAGATTTTATAAAATTTTCTCGTAAGTAACTTAAGGTATCGATTGGCACGCATTACGATTTTATACGCTAATTATCATTCTTAACACGGGGTTAGAAAATCTCCGGTCACGAACTAGCCATTACAGTTAGGACGTGATCATAGGGCATAAGTTTCTGCCATTAATGTCATTTGTCTATAAAAATCCGTTCTTTCTTACGAGTTTATTCATCAAAAGCACTTTGGAGGCCAAAATTTAGGTGAGGGAAAAATTGGTGACTTTAATCAGGTTAACGACTACAAAAAATATAGTGAAATGTCAAAAATATTGCGTTGCGTGTTACCGACATTTTAAATACGTATTTCGTAATTCTTCAATTACGTAGAGAATAAGAAAATAATAATAATAATAAATGCCGATAAATTTGAAATTTTATCAGTTATGTTTCCCGGATGAATATTTTTTCTATTCAAATCAAGAAAATATTAATTATCTTGATCTAGACGTTCCGCTTCTGTATATTACACGGTAATACACAAAAACTGGGAGGTTTATATACGAATAAACACTGTTAGGTAGTGCCCGATTAGATTCTAATTAAAATTTCGAGAGAAAGATGCATAAATTTACCGCAACAATTTAAAGGGTTGGACAGAAATGCACCTAATCACCCAAATAACCAGGTTAAGCGTGTCACGACATTATGGCACCGTCTCGTTGCTGCTACATCGTCCCGACCTCATTCACACTAAACTTTCTTATAGTCTAAACCCGAATCTTAAA
This sequence comes from Centruroides sculpturatus, assembly GCF_000671375.1. Taxonomy (NCBI): domain Eukaryota; kingdom Metazoa; phylum Arthropoda; class Arachnida; order Scorpiones; family Buthidae; genus Centruroides; species Centruroides sculpturatus. Next base: position 56,144 of record NW_019385260.1, read on the forward strand.
AAAAAAAAAAATAAAATAAATCAAATCCCGAATACTAAAACATTCAGATGATTTCCGAAAATTAAGTCATGGTGACTCAGCCAACACGAAGCAGCAGCAACACCTGCAACGAATAATGCTGCCATTTTTTTTTTATTCATGTAACAAGCCTGGAAGTTGTTTTTATAAAAGCTTTTGATTCGATAGAAACGAATATAAGTCTAGTTTTTCTTGGCAGTTTAATAGGAAACAATATAAATTTACCAAGAAGGTGGGGTTTATAATATCGTGGGTGTCGATGACGACATCAAGGTCTTGTGTTATCTCGTCTACCAAATATGGTTTGAATTTTCTTTCTGTAAGAAACGAATCTACGTAAAAATCCGTGCCACTTGCCAAATTTATTCTTTTGCACTATCCTAAACGAGAATCGGGACACACGTTTGCAGTTTAACAAGATTTTTACTCTTAGCCTAAACGTTGCACACAATTCTGTAATATAATTCGTTGCGACGATACTCCGGTGTTACGGTTTAAAACAGTTTTACGACGAAGATACGTCTACCGCGGCAATAAGATCGTGACCCTGTAGTAGACGCAAATATACGGAAGAAACGTGACGCAATTTCGGCTACACCCACCGTGACGACAAAAGCGACTGTTACCTTCCCGAGTAAACAACGCCGTATCACGTGATAGTATATTACGGCGCGGGAAAGAGACCACGACCTTAAACAGAATAAGATTACAAAAAAGAAATAACAAAAGACAATTAAGTTAAAGCTAAAAAAAAGAAGAAGAAGGAACAATACGAAAGAAAACACGCAAAACAATTTCTAAAGTCGACGGGGAAAGTGAAAGTTGTCATGTCCAACTCGACCGGATAATAATTATATAGAAGAAAAACTGGCTGGATTCTACCCGAAAGCGGGAACAACCCCAGAACAAATCGACAGAACGATAAAAATGGAATAGTGTTGTGCCTATCCTTTCGATAGGTTTATTTATCTCGGGCGGTAAAAATCTCGACGAGGATTAGAAAAGATTAAATCTACTTACCTAACACACATAACACACTCTCACAACAGGTAACGAGACTGTCCCGAAACTGCTCTCCCGCCGACGTCTTACCGCACTATGACGTCAACTTAGACCGGTTCTGGCAAATCAAGGGGGAGTAGGCCGATCCCACATTACCTTATAAGGTGGAATATACTTACCCGTGTACCGTAGGTGGTTGTGGGTAGCCAGCACACCTGTTACCATTACTCCGGTATAGGCTCCGCTTCCATTTCCCAACTCGATAGATAACGAGTCCCACCCTTAATTTATCCTCTACCCGTTTTAACATTTAATAAAATCAATGTCAAGGTAGATTATTATCCTAATTTTCCGTGGAATCCTTTAACTAAACCCCGCTCTACGGAAAGGAATATATTTTGTTTTCTATTCGTAAACGTGGGAAACTCCAATTTCTGCAGCTATTTTTAAGAGTAGAATTTATTTTCGGAGCGAGAGTTGACCCGGTTGAGTTTTGCTCGCGGGCCACACATCCAGTCGGACGAAGAGATGTGGCGAGACTGGTTCTACAGCCCGATGCAGGATCGTGTGCTTCTGCGGCCGGATTTTCTTCTCGAGAATATCAAATATTAAATCCCGACCCGGGCATGACGTCATCTATTCGGGATCCTTCTCGCCTTTGTACTTTTCGATAAGTCCGGATCGAATTAGCCGCTGGGAAATTCGATATTTTCGTCAGATTGTACTGTACGCTGGGACGATTTCGTACAAATGTCTATTGTAGGCGGACAAACTAGAAATGAGTTTTTTCTAGGAATTTGTCCTTGACATGTTAAAAGTGTTACGTATGCAAACATGCGACGTACGGACGAAGAAAATGTGTCGAAATAACTACAGAAATCTCGTCTTTCTCTCTGCTTAACCGACAGAAAGTGTCGGTTAAACGAGAGTGACCGACGACGTTCGACGGAAACAAAAGAAAACGTCTTTTCTTCTCTGATTACCGGAATTATGCCAATACGTAAACGGTTAATCGAGTTATTAGTAAAGAATTCTAATGTTCTATCGTTAAAATATCACCGAAGAAGAATTTTACAGAGAAACGATGCCCGGGGGGGTACGGAATTTCATAAGGATCCAGCCGAATAGGTTAAACCGTATGGGAAAATTCGATAGGAGACAACACAATTCGGAAATTCTACGGCAAAAATGGTAACTAGAACGCGAGTAGGCACTCGCTACCTTCCATTTTAAGACCACCTCCTGTGGGTAGATATAAATACAGGAAACCGGGAATAAAAATTCCGCATTATAATGTTCTGCCAGTTACGCTTAGGGATAATAAACATTCTTTTCGGCATGAGAAATTAAAATTACAATTTTATAATTTCTTTAAATCTAAACGGATTTATCCACGTCTATTATAAATATTAATTGCACCGGTAAAAAAAAAAATAACTCCTTAAAGAATTTTCGACGGGGGACGGCGACGTAAATTCGCTTAATTATTAAGAGGGAAAACGAATTCGGCCGCAAACAGAAGACGAAAAAATCCGATCGAATTGTGATTTAGACGACGGAAAAAACCTAAATTTAAAAAGTCAGGATTGCCCGTGGGAATTATCGTATAAATATAAGTCTATCGGAATATTAATAAGCCGTAATTCGTCTACCATTTAAGCCTTTAATTTGTTTTCTCACCCCCGGGCAATGGGCCGGTGACGTGGGAAGTCCTGTGCCATTTCGGAGTTTTATTTTGACAGGATTGCGTAGATTTTTTCGTGAGATCGACATCAGCAACGGCAGGAAACGGAAGGAAGTTCCTTTGAGATTGCGGCTATTTTAACGCCTATGGTTAATTTAAAAATTTCTAAATCGATAAGAAACGAGAACGGAATGGTCTCCGCAACCCGTCGTCGTATTACGCACCAAGCTTTAATTTATTCGGAAACGAATGAGACATTTTTATTACTTAATGTACCATCGAATGGTCCGCAGTTTGTTCAACTTTTACATATTTGAAAGTGGCTCCCGGCAGCTTTCTGACGTCTTCTTTTTTCCCTATCGAACTGCGGCCGCCTGCCTAAAAATCACCTACTTAATAAATAATTAATAAACTTTTACTTTCTCTCGCACTTATATTTAAATTTAGAACTATCACTCTTTGCTTCCCGTTGAATTTTTAAAATTGATAACAAAATAAACCGTCAACGAACGAGTTGCCCAACTTTTCCGGCAATGTTCAAAATCTCGGTAGTGCCATCTGTTATCATCTTATTTTATTAAAAAAAAAACTTATATTTTTAACTATTATAAAATAGAAAAAGCTTAATTTTGAGGGTAGGGACGAGTCTTATAAAAATTCTAAATGCTAATAACTAGTAAAATCGTCATTAAGTCCGATCCTATTGGAGGGAGATACACACTACCCCCTTTATCTCTCCACCCTCTCGACCTTTAACCACCAAAATTTAATAGCATCGATTCCTCTAATAAACAAACATCTCTGTAAAATTTCAGAAATTTTCGACATAAAACACCGGAGTTATTAAACCTCAAACAGGGCGAACAACATCGTGCCTCCCCCATACACTAACATACCAAAAAAAATCCCATTTTTTCCCCCATTTCTTGATCTTTCAAAGTGTCCGAATGCAAAGATGTAAAAATCTTGGGGGTCATTTTTTTTTGACCGACGGCCATACTTTTCCTCTGTTATATATAACACTACCGGAAAAGTAAAAGGGACGGCGGATAAGAAGTGAGTTAACGGGGGTGGAAGGATGGAACTGAAACCGTTCTTTCTTGGAAGAAAACGTAACGTACCAGCTTAATGGCTTTCTTCTTCCTCTGAAATTATCGAATAAACACCGTAACTGGTTTTCGGCTGTAACTTATTGTGTAAACGATTACGTTTTAATTAGTAAGACGACGAATTTTTAATTAATATTTAAAAGGTAAGATAGAATATCTTTATTAAATAACATTTAAAAAAATCAAGTTTTAACCGGGTTTAATTATTGTTAATACGTTTTAATAAAGAAAATTTGTGCAGTTACGTGTCACCCGAATATTCGGGACTTTATATCCATTTATCCTCTTTCGGTAAGAGGTCTTTAGCTGAGGGTACGGAGGAGAGATAAACGGAACGGGTGGCTAAACAAAGCCGTAAAAGAAAATTTTTAATATTCCATTTATAAATAGTTGTATCGGTTCGGAATTGTTGTTAATGGGAGGAGAGACATTGACCCGTTTCGTCTACCTAAAAAAGTCATTTTGTATGTGGGTGGTTACGAAAATATTTTTACACCCTTCCGCTTCCCGCAAACCGAATAACCAATCGCGTGTATTGAGGGGGCATTTACGGGTCTATGCCCTAACTTTTAAAGATCGTTTTTTTTTTTATTAAAAATTTTTATATTAAAATATTTAAAGTATCAAATGTGGGTAGAGTCCTCTTTTCCGTTTCTTTTTATATAAAATTTAAGAAGTAAAAAAAAAAATTCTCCAATTTATTTATAGTGTTTTAATGTCTCGTTTAATATAGCAAAAACGGAGAGGACGATATTAAGTGTCGTCCTCTTTCGATAAAAATAGGAATTAAAATTTTTATCCTGGTGTATTTTAGTTTTAATCGCAATTAACTAATGAATGCAATTTTTTTTTTTTAAAATACTTTTAAAATATTAATTAAGATAAATTAAATAAATATTCGGATTGTTATATAGCTTATTACTGACAGAAAGATATTTTTAATAACTATAAATGTTGATTAAATAAATAAATGCATTTCGATGACGTTAAAAGATGAATGTTGTATTTTTACTGTTTCATTTTTAATTATTAAAAAATAATAATAATAATTGGGTGGGTTACTTTCTACGGCAATAGATGGCAATAGCTACGGAATTCAAAAAAGAGTTTCACCCCTCGGTAGCACTTTGCTCTTTTGTTGACACGTTCTTTACTCTTTTATTTACCTTCCCTTCTTTGCTCTTCTATTTACTTTCTGCTGTTTTTTTTTTCTTTACATAACTCTTTATTTGTTTTTTCATTTTTTTTTCTTTTTAAGTTTATATTTATCTCACCTAAAATAACTTTTTCAAAAAAATTTTTTTTTCTTTTTATGAAAATATCAAACAGGAAAAAAGTCCTACGAGACATTAAAAGTGTTATCTGATAAGAAAAAATACGAATAAAAGTAAAAAATAAAGGAGGAAAATTTTATTTTAATCACTTATTTATACATAAACACATTTAAAAGACAAGCATTTATTGTTCTAAATACAATGAGATTGTTACGACATTTTAAATATTTAGTCGAAAATACGACAATATATTATGTAATAATAAAAAATTTCTTTTATGTAATTAGAAAAACATCATTATCTAATTATATATTCTTAGGAAAATTAATATATTGGAAATAACATAATCAACTATTGTATACAAAATACACAAGTTTACCAATGGATTTAAAAAAAATGCACGGATCCAAATGGCACCTCCCATTGTTTAGCCAAATAATATCCTGTAAGATTTTGTTTTAAAAACTGTTTAAAAGTGAAAAATATAAGGAAAGAAAACACAACTGTAATATTTTGGACTAATCTGTCGTCATTTAAATAAATAAATATTACGCATTTCAAACGAGAATTTATTATTTACACGTTAGAAATGTGAAAGTAAATTAATTTCATTCGCTCTATCTGATCATAAATCACTTAAAAATTTAGAATAAAATCCATTTATTCTCGTCAAGTAGTTATTAAATCTAAATATAGAAATAACTAATTTCTATTTTCAATTTTCGCTAGTAAAAATTACTAATTTGAATAATTATGTATAGATTATAATTTCTACCTATTATTGTATTTCGTTTAATATATTTAACGACGATAAATTCGATTTTAAATACATTAATTTATATCATTCTTGGAATATGCATTTTTTTTCCTTTTTACTCAGTTTTTTAACCTGAAAAACTCCATCCAATATTGTCCCGTTTTCTAAAAGTTATTTTTCAATATACGTGGATTGTCCAATTCTAAATGACTCCAAACTTTCGACTTCTAAATGACACCGAGTAAAGCCGCGAAGGGGTACAATCCTACAGTATACAGTATATTTATTTCTATACACTTTGCTACTTCCGGCTTTACTTTTCATTTCGATATCGGAACGAAAGACTTTTTTTTTTTTTCGTCAATCTTTCAATTCTAAATGCCGAAATGATTTATTGTAATCAAATAATAAATTAGAATCGGTCTTATAGAATAGAAAATTCTTCTTGTTTTCTCTCTGCAAAATTAATTTATGCCGATTATTTAAAACGAAAATTTTATTTACATCGTGACTCGCCTCTTTTGACATACAATATTTACAAAGTGCACCATTAAAGTAATGAATAATGAATATAAATGATAAAATATCTTGTTTTTATTGTTGTTATTTTTTAGTTTATAAGGAATATTTAAGCATCTAGTGTTTATACTAAACGTGTGAATTATTAAACAATTATTCTCATATATTAATCTTATTCAATTGGATTATTGTAAGTATTTAAAGGGGAAGAAAACCTATTAAACAATTATTAATTATTTTACAATTGTTAAAAATTGTGGTCCCGGGTTCCAGAATTTGTAACTAGTTCGACTTGTAACTAGTAAAACGTGTAACAAATGCAAGAGTTAAATGCAACAGGGCTTGAGTTTTAATTAATTAATGCGTGTATATTGTTCTTTCCTAATTTAAATCTTGTATATTTAATATTTTGAGCAGTAAAATTGCCATCTTTAAATTTATCGACGCGTAAAATATTTATTCTTAAAGGAAAGGAGTACCTTAAACATATTTATTTACTTTAAAAGTCGTTATTAAAACGTAGAACAAACCCAATTATATTATTATTATTATTATTATAAATATAAATAAAATCACTTGTTAAATAGTTTCGGACAAATATTTTGCTTTTATAAATTCGAATAGTTTTAAAATATTCCATTTTCTCCATTCGAAACGTCACGAAAATTTCGTTATTGTAGTATTGTTTTGACAATTAGCCTATATGGAGCTATTGTGTTTATTTTTAACTATTTAATGGCCTTATTATCAATTCTATAATTTTATTTCTATATGCGTATGACAATTCTTCCTGTTATTACGAATAATTGATAAAATTTCATTAAATTTACCCGGAATTTTTTAGATAGATAGGATATGGAATCCGATAATATCTTATAATAGACGAGGTATCGCCGGCCATCGAAAAAATACAGGTTTGCAGTCCGGTTCGGTCCACATTTATAAGGTATATAAGGTCGTGACGTGACACGATCGGTATAAAGTTAAAAACTGGTTCGGAGAACCGTCGACTTTAATATTTTTTATTATTTTACGGTAGGTGACGATGACGTACGTAATTTGCATACAGCGCTTTATTTCTAACGAGTTATTATATCAATATATATAGACTTTAACTCGTTAGAAATATGTAAATGATAAGTATGAATATAGACCTATATATATTCTTATATTCGTATTGTTTATTCTCTAAGTGTTTAAATATATAAGTTTTTCTCATCCAGGGTTTAGACTTGCACAAAAAAGACTTCTCTAAATTAAATCTTAACGATGTAAAGATAAGTTAAATATTTCTATAAATTAACATTGCGGTGTAAATTCTGTTTACTTTTCTAAAACATTTGTAAGCGGAATATACACTTTACAAATTCATTTTACATTGGTGTATTTTCGCCGCTCCGGGAGTGTATATAAAGGCTCGTATCCGTTAGAGATATCGATCGCGCCATATTATAATTTCTGAAATTCCTGCCGCATCGTTTAATTTTGCCGTCTGTAAACGTAAATTAAACAATATATTCGCCTCTCTGTTTACGTAAACAAAACTTAACAGTTCTTCATTTTTTTTTTGCAATAAAATTCGAGTATATCGATATATTTTACCATTGAGAATGCCACAGATTTTATTAAATTCGATTGCTGTCTTTTTGTCGGGACACCCAAGTAAGCATCGATTTTAAAACGAAGGATAAAAATTTGCATTTATTACCGAACCGAAGTTATAAAATATGCCATAAATGGCCATCGAATTGTGTAGTAACTCTGCACCAGAATTGAAGAAAATTCCAATGTAGTGTTGACTGTAGTAGTGAAAAAGTCACGGCCAAAGTACAGGGCGCTTCTCTTTACTTTTATTACAATAGAATGAGGCTAACCAGTGGCCAAGCACCGAACTCCCGAACACCGGGAGTTCGGTGGCGGGTTGGGTTGACCAGGTGGAGTTTGTAACGTCTGTAACGCCCGAATAGGAGCCAGTTACTCTTAATATAAAATGCTTTGGTTGACCGCCAGATTTAAATGTTTTCTTGTAAACCGGAAGTGACTTAGTTTTCCATCTTTCTGAAGTAGGGGAAGGTGGGGCAAAATGAGAACGTTAAGGTTTGAAAAGTCATAAGATGACTTTTGATGAGCACTTTGATGAGAAGGATATTTTGTTTTTATTCTCAGCAACAACAACATTTGATAATATATAATATAAAATTTAATTTTTGAAAAACGTTTTTAAAAACAAGAAAATTTGATATTTAAAAATTATATGTAAATGCACCATCTTGCCCCACCCATGGAGTATTTGTATTTAAAATAATATCCCCATGGAGTAAGATGGGGATATTATTTTAAATACAAAAAGGACAAATTAAAATTGTTAAACTGTCGTTTTCTTCAATATTGGCACAAGAACAGTGTGCCCATTTATCACAACGGCTACATTTAGCCCAACTCTCTGTGGATGCAGAATATAACCCTCCACAATAGAGACATTCTGTGTCATTTGTCTTTTGTTTCTTGTTAGGCCTACCCTTGCTGATGCCTGTAACTTTTGATTTTACAGAATTTTTTTCGGTAAAGAAAGATCGCTTTCCTGGGGTGACGAAACTGCTGTCGATTGTTTTTGTTGTACGGTGTATCTGTTACGATTGCTGTTTTCCCTCTCCTGCTATTTTCGAATTTTTTCATGGTTCCAACATGTGGAATTGCCATTATTTCTATGGGAGAGACATGAGTAAAACCTGTATAAGTACGCCTACTTGTAATGGTGTAATTGGTGACCGTTTCTGCACCCAGATTAGGCATATCTCCACCTTCATGGTTTTGGTTGTCCCAAAACGAGCAACCTGGTGTATCCTGCTGCTGAAGGGGCTTGTTTGTCGTCTCTGCAGCAATAAAGTCTGCCTCCGAAAATACTTCTGGATTCATTGGCCATATTCACTGTCAACCTGGGGTAAGATGGGGTAACCCGTCTTGCCCCCACATCTTGCCCCAACGTGCACTTTTCATACCGACTGCAAACACAGGTAAACTTTATTTCAAAATTAAACAATTACAGTCTTAAAGGTTATTTCGAATACCATAATATCTTCATCTAAAAGCTAATGTAAAAGTTCACAATGATATTTACTTTGCAGAAACTTTGTAGCAGGCGTAAAATTATCAATAGAAGAAGTATTGCCGAAACATGGAAAACTGTCTTACTTCCAAACAATGAGAGCGATTCGGACATTCTCTCGTCCCGCGACCCTTTTTTGGTTGACATTTACTTCCCCAAATAACTGCTAGATGAAAGCGCGTTAACCACGAATAAACAGACGTACCTATCTTACCCCATGGCCCCATCTTGCAACACTTTCCCCTATACTTATTCATTTCCAGGTTAGAATTTACCGAAAAGAATTTATGTCGAGTTATTGATTTGGTAGAGGAAAAAGTGGTATTATGGAACCCTGCAGGTATTATGGAACCCCTCCATTTCAAACTGATAATAAAGGCGAACAGTAGCGGATTGTGGCTGAACTGCACTCGATAGACATCCATAGCAAGAGGAAAACCCGTTTCGCTTCAGTTAAACGGTTGTCTTTAGTGAATTAGCATATTTGTGTTTTTTGAATGTTAAGTGAATTTAATTATTTCTAAAATATAAATCGTGTAGTTGTAGGTTCACTGGTGCACGTATTCCGTTCCAGAGACTTAGGGGTACGTACATATTAATGTGTTGTTCATGTTTCTTAAACTTTGGTCTCGACAGACAGACAGTTAATTCAAGACGGCGATGCCTGAAATACGGACCCCATTGGTACTTTTAATATAGAACCCGTCTAACTTTTGTAAAACTATGGTGGTAGATGAATGAAAAAATAGAAGGAAAAGTAAAAATAGATACCTAACACTATAGGAGCATTATATTTGTGATTTTTGTAAATGATTATCTTCTTCTTTGTACATTTCTTTCGTCGACGTTTCTTTCTATAAAGTTTAAGTAAAATTTAACGTATTGTCTTTAATCGTAAATGAATTCCCGAAAGTCAATCAAATACTTTTATTATACCGTATTAAATTAAATTCAATTAATAGGTTTAACGTAGCTTATTATTTGACATCTCCTCTATTGGAATTGAATAAATATCGAATGCTTACAATCGGTAATTTGATCGTTATTCAAATAACCATAATAATTATTCTATACGAGAAATATTAGAAACACAAATATAAACTTACCGTGACGAAACTTTCTAGTTTCTGTTCATATAATATTAATAGAAACGTGGAAAATTATATAATTTAACAGCAATCTAGCTTATAAATAAATAATTTTTTAAACAAATTTTGAAAATATCACGGAAAAAACAAGCTTGAAATGCCCAAAAGATGCTGATGCGAATAAAAAATCATTAAGAATTAGTGAAAGTATCGAAGTTCGTGTAGCTCGTCTCGAACAAAACTGTTCAATTGAGGGACGAATTGAATTTGCCATCCAAGCACAACTTTAGGAATTTACACAATGTACAAGTTCATCGATTCCGTTTTCGAAGTAAATCAGGAACTAATGTACCCGGTGGAGTTTTTAAATTCCTTGAAACCAGCTAGACTATCACCTCGTAACTTAGACCTAAAGGATGGAGCACCGACAATGCTTTTGCAAAATTTTGACCCGCTAAAGATATGCCCAGGAACGAGAATGATCTTTTATCTTGCCCGAGCAATTTTTTTGTTTTTCGCAGTTTCATTATTATAAATACTCAGGGTTACTAAATGCACATTTTAGTTAATAGGACCATTTTTTATCACTCTCTCTCGATTCCACACCCCTTCAAAACACCCGAGTAACTCCGGATACACGTCGCTAGTGACGTGTATCCGGCGCGGGAAGATTCGTATTATAATGTATGCATTTCGCCACATTTTTACCACAAAAGCACGGTGCCTTTGCCGTTCTTTTCGGCTACGTTTGTTTTCTTGTTGTCCATTGCATTGTCCGCAAGAACGCGCGATGATTAGGGTAGGAAGATTAGAATACGGCGACGGAACTGTTTATGTTACTTAGTCTCGAGTTACGTTTCTCTCTTTAGGCATTCTCTCTATACGTGCCGATACCTCTCGTCGTTTTGTTCTGCAGAATAAAAATCGTTTGACCGGCCGTACGATTTCTATTCTGCTGGACAAAACGATGCATCGTTGCCAAGCCATTGTATTACAGTAAGAATCTCTGACGAACGAAATGGAGAAAGTTCAGTATCACGGGTGAAAGCTATTTTTCTACATATTCGCCATTCTTTTGTAAACACTTTTCCCAGCAGGAGACGATTTCAAACATTTATTTCTGAAAACGTTCTTCACGTAACTATTTAAACGAATCCGTGACTGCATCTTTAACGTCATAATCGAAGTGTAAGCCATCAAGATGTTTCTTAAAAGATCCAAAAAGGGAAAAATCGATGGCTGCCGAGTCCGGATTATGCCCGGGATTGCACTATACATTACTTATCGGCCATATTCTTTTTAGTTAGTTGAAGTCTGAGGTGCAGTATGAGAGTTATATTATCTTCCATTAGGCGTACTATCCCCCAGACTCGTCTAATTTTTGGGCTTATTAAGAAACATTTGGGTGTCTTACCCTTCCCGTATGATGAAGTTAAAGTTACAGTCATGGGCTCGTTCAAATTACTAAGTATTAATAAAACAAGAATAGTAAAACGAAACACAACGAATAACTTAAGGACAGTATATGGATTCTTGGTCGGAAGCAGAATATTTTAACCAATATCGTGAGAAAATCCAATTACATTCGTAAAGCAGAGAATAACTTTCCAACAATTAATCATTCGGCCGTAGAAAAACATTAACAAAACTTAAAATTAATGACATTATCGTCGTTTATAATGGCAATACCTTTTGAATGGTATACATAGTGTATATGGGAAAGAAGCTCGGAAAAAATTGGAAATTTCTAACGATATTGGTTGGAACTTTCCGTTTCCAATAAGAAAATCTGTGTAATACGCGTAAGTTACGCATTTTATTACATTTTTCTGCTGATATTACCTTATATTATTATATATATAAATATATTTTAAGCTATAAATTTAGTTTAATCAAAGACATAATCAAATTTCGTAATAGTTAGTCGTTATAATAAAACAAACTAATTCGAATAGAAACTAATGTTTTTTTTATTATTGATATTTTCCAAAGAAAAAATAAATAACATTTTTTATTATTATCAATATATTTATTTTCTTCTTATTAAAAATTTTTATTTGAAAATAATAATAAGAAAGTAAACCAGATTGTTTTCTTTTCTCTCTATACCGATATCATTAAGAATTTAATTAGGGATTAAACGTATTTTTCCCTAAGGACAGTCAGATAATAATAAAAAAATATGAAAATTTAAAATACTACTTCTTACTTTTTAGTTTTTTAACAATCTTTATAAAGAATCATTTAAAATATTTTTTTGTCTTAGAAGTATTAGCAAGTAACGTTACTTTCTATATTTTTCGAATCTGAATTTGTTTACAATACGAGCGGATAAACAACGAAATACAAGTCCACTCCCCTATAACACTGTTGATTATTCCGTTTTATATGAATTCCATGTTGTACGAGTCACTTAGATTTTACAAATACGTGAACCGTTCACAGCCCGGCACACGTATTTATAAAATCTAAGTGACTCGTACAACGTGGAATTCATATAAAACGGAATAATCAACAGTGTTATAGGGGGGTCGACTGGTATACTTTATTTACGAGCGTGTATATAAAGTAAATAATATGCGGTTTACAATTATTATTTGTTATAAGTTGACAGATTTATACGCTGGAAAAATCAATGTCTGTATATTGTTAAATGATTTTCCCGTGTAAAGTAGGCTACACGATGCCGAGAATCATAAAATTTAAGCCGATTGGAGAAAAGACAAACGACTACACTTAACAAAACTGTTGTTAAATTTAACTTAGATTTAAGATTTACAATTCTTCGCCGAAAATAAGAGGATAAAACTTGAAGAGAAAAGTAGATTTTATTGTATCGATTCGAACATAAGATGAGAGATTTAAATACACTAAAACAAATAACATATATAAAATATGTTTCCTAATATATAAATTATTTATAAACCTATTCGACTCGATTATAACGGAAAATATTTAAAAATTATATAATTGACTCCGAAGACAATTAAGTTGAATTAGTCTTGTTAAATTTAATGGTATTTATTAAATAATTCATATTTAGGAAAATTAAATATAAAGAGCCAAGGCTTTATTTCATTGTTAAATTTTTCAAAATTATAAATGAAGTAAAGAATTTGAAATAAAATAAAAAGAAACTTTTAGTAATCAGAGAAGAATTCGTAAAGGATTGTATTACTTTTCTTGCTACACCAATTTCCTTTTTTCTCTTCGGTATTATTATCGATGACGTCGTTAGTGAAAGGAATTTCTCGGAAATTATTTGAACTTTCTATCTAAAGACGTACCTAATCAAATTATTTGTCGATAGAAGAAACCGAAACGAACGACAGAATTTTTCATAAAAAAAAATATTGATCAAAAAACGTGAATTTATTTCGATTTTTTTTCCCACTTCCTCCTCTATCGGAAAATTTGCAGCGAAAAAATTCGATTAAGTTTAAAGAATAGGAAAGTTTTATTCGGAAATTTTGATGGTCGCGATTCAATGAATAAGTTTTGACATTTTTGAGTACTTTTCGTTCGATAAATGATGACAGACGAAAATTTTCAAAAGTAAAGGTTCCAGAGAAATCCCTTTAATGTCAAACATTTACTTCCTTCGATTTTATTTTCAAAAATTCGCATTTTAACTGGTTCGAGTTTCGAAATATAACAATGTGTCTATTCTAATAAATATGTAATTTCTCAAATATAAGACATTCGATGCATCTCTTATATTGTTCGATCTTCTTAATCTAATTTTCCTCAAATAAAAATAACGATTTGCTGATTTAAAGTACATATGTGAAGTTTTTTAAGTAATAAAATACGAATTATTTTTATTCTATTATATTATTCTAAACAAATCAATTTTTAACTTGAAAAAGTCTAATTCAAAAGAAGTTATAATTAAAGAAGTTGAATAAATATACGAAGAAATCTCTCTTAATGAACACCGCTCCAAAACGGTATAAAAAAAGTAACTTCATTTCAATTGATCTCTCTTAAGAAGGCCTTCATCATTGAGGTCGCCGACACGTGAAATGAGTACGGATGATGTATCTTAACGAACAACAACTCTCTTGTTTGAAGTTTCTGCTGTTGCAGTCAAATCGATTCCAAAAACTCAATACCATATCTCTTGTCCAATTCTTAAAATCAATGTTACTGGACAATTTTAAGACCTGGTCAAATTTCTTGTAAAAGTTTGCTTATTGTCTATTTTTGCGTCAGTCTATAGAAAACACGTTCTCCTCACCATTACAATTAGCATAAACAATGTTTATTTTTTTTTTAACACACTAACATCGATGACGTTAATCAAAAGCAGTCCCTTGGACATTCACAATTGTAACCATCGTCTTCTTCCTTTTTTCACGTTTTCCTGTCTCTTACAACGGATATAATTTTTTCGAATAGCCAATCGACGGTAGAGACACTTGCATTAATTAGTCGAACACGCATAAAGAAGAAGACGAATCTCCGTGCGTGTCACTGGTCCTCCTCTGAATTGGTTTCCGAACGTTGTCATTTAACGGATTTCGAGGGCTTAGAGACGGGTTCTGTTATCGACGATTCAGAGTTATTTCTCAAAAATGTCAGATTTCCCTCCGGCAACGAGAATACTTACAGTTTTTCAGGAGCTCTTGCGAATAATATGGAAACGACGTAAACTCTAACGCATTCAGCAGGAATTACCCGCCACTGCAAAGTATTATGTCGACAGATTCTGACAGCTTAACTGAGTGTACAGACGAGATGGAAAAACAATTTTTCTGTTACTTTTCGAGATTCAGGAAAGGGAGAATAACGGCGATGGGTCTCAGACGAAATGAAGGCAAAAGTCATGTAGGCAGGCCGTGAACTAGGCGAACAAACTCGAGCAGTTTTAAATCAATAGAAAATACACAAGAGATAGAAAACTAGAGCAAGATTTAATTATACAAAGTGAGGAAATTTCTACAGTCAATAGTAAAAAACAAACAAATATAACTGAATTAAAAAATGCTACTCGGCTTCTATGATAATTAATCACTTACAGTCGACCCCACTATAACAAATACGTGTGCCGGGCTGTGAACGGCTCAGGTATTTGTAAAATCTAAGTGACTCGTACAACATGGAATTCATATAAAACGAAATTATCAACAGTGTTATAGAGGGGTCGACTGTAATGCAATGTGTAGTATTACTATTTTTTCATTGTATTTTACATAAAAAAAACACCGTTTGTATAATATATGCTCGTAAATAGTGCTGGCCTATATTTAAAGGTAATAAAACGTTCATAAAACATCTTTAAAACATCAGTTTTTTCGTCCTATAATTGTGGCCACCAAGATGCTACACGCAGAAATTGTATGCGCATTTAGATTAATTATTATCGTTATTGAAATATTCTTATGAATTAATTTTCGCTTAATATCTCAGGATGGGATAAAGATTTTAAAAAGCGAAATTTGGCATAGTGGTTTGTATATGAAGGACTTTAATGATATTAAATTTTGGTGGTGAAAGGTTACGACAATGGGGACACGTATCACGAGAGGGGTAAGATTTAATGAAGATTTTATTCGTTATTAACACTTAAACTCTTTTATAAAACTTACTTCTACCCTCAAAATTAAGCTTTTTGTCATTTTATAGTAATTAAAAATATAAAAATATTTTATAACAAAATCCGATAACAGATGGCGCCATACGCAAATTTATTTGTTGCTTACTAATATAAAACTTTTTTAAAACTTACTGAAATTAACTGTTTATTTCCTTCCATAATTAACGTAATAAAATACTCTAATGACTTAAAAACCTAAAAATACAGTTTATTCTTGTATTTAGTCCACACACAGGCAATCCCGCATTAAAAGTCTGTAATTATATTTAACAGCCGATTCCTCTTGGTAGGAAAGTGATTCACGATTAAAATCTATTGTAATAAATAGATACTTTATGATGATTTATTGAAAGTGTTTAATCTACGGATATGGCCAAATTTATTGCTTTATAATTATATAAACTTGAAATATCTTCATCTGTCAATCATAGATGTTATTCTGCAGAGACATAATCGACGTACCGACAGAAAATATTTATTGTCTACAACAGATTCGGTACTTATTATTCTATATATTATTAAGGATAGACAATACCGCGGTTGTCTTACGTTTTATTTCTTCTAGGACAGACTATTGTATCGTATCCTTAACAATTTATATATAATAATAACATTTTCCAAAGGAGCCTTTTTATTTCTTTATAACTTAAATAGAAATATCATTTTTTTAAACGGAACTTTTATCTCGTCTTCTATCCAAGAAATAAGAAAAAGAATCCGAATTTGACATTCTATATTAAATTTTATTTTTCGATAGTTTCTTTTTTTAAATTTTATTCTTCTTAAAAACCAACAAAAATAATATTTGGGAATTTAAAATACAAAATGTTTAATTACTAGACGATTTGTTATGTTTTTATGCAGTCGACCCCCCCCCTATAACACTGTTGATAATTCCGTTTTATATGAATTCCATGTTGTACGAGTCACTTAGATTTTACAAATACGTGTGCCGTTCACAGCCTGGAACACGTATTTGTAAATTCTAAGTGACTCGTACAACATGGAATTCATATAAAACGGAATTATCAACAGTGTTATAGG